>NC_072415.2:42710102-43014164 GCF_028858775.2 Pan troglodytes | reverse complement strand
TGGTGTAATATCTTTTCGATGTGCTGTTGGATTCAGTTTGCTAGTGTTTTGTTTAAGTTATTGCCTCTATTTTCATACATATTGGCCTGCAGTTTTAATTTTTTGTTTTCCTCATGTGTATTTGATATTGAGGTTATGCTGGCCTCATAGAATGACCTAGGAAGAATTTTCTCTGCCTTAATTTTGTGGAATAGTTTCAGAAGAAATTGTTTCAATTCTGCCTTAAAGGTTAGTAGAATTCAGCAGTGAAGACATCTAGTTCTGAATTTTTCTCTGTTGGAATGCTTTTTAGAACTGATTCAATCTTGTTACTTGTTATTGGCCTGCTTACGTTTTTCATTTCTTCTTGATTCAATCTTGGTAGATTGTATGTATCCATTTCCTCTAGGTTTTCATATTTATTAGTGTATAACTGTTCATTGAAGTTTCTAATGATCCTTTTTATTTCTGTTGTTATCTATTGTGATGTTTCCATTTTGTTTCTGATTGTATTCATTTATGTCTTCTCTCTTTTTTTCTTAGTCTAGCTTTTTCTCAATTTTGTTTATTTTCTCAAAACATCGACTTTTTGTTCCTTTGATTTTTGTACTGTATTTTTAGTCTCAGTTTCATTTATTTCTGCTTTCATCTTTATTATTTATTTCCTTCTAACTTTGGGTTTGTTTTGCTCTTGCTGTTTTAGTTCCTTGAGATCATTACATTTTTATTTCAAATCTTTCTATGTAGTGTATGCATTTAGTGCTATGAACTTGGCTGTTAAAACTGCTTTTGCTGTGCCCTATAAATGTTGATTTTTTTTAATTTTATTTGTTTCAGTGAATTTTTCAATTTTATTCTTAATTTCTTCCTTCACCCATTGGTCTTTCAGAAGCATATTGTTTAAATGCCATGCATTTGTATAGTTTTAATCTTCTACTTATTATCAATTTCTAGTTTCCTTGTAAGTGGTCAGAGAAGATACTTGATATAATTTTAATTTTAATTTTAAAAATGTTTTAAGATTTTTTGTGTCTAAACATGTGATTGATCCTGGAGAATATTTCATGTGCTGATGAAAAGAATGTATTCTGCAGCTGTTCAATGAAATGTTCTCTAAATATTGAAATAGCTCTAAACATTCTCTAAATATCTGTTAGGTCCATTTGGTCAATGGTGCTATTTAGATCCCATATTTCTTTGTTGGGTTTTTGTCTAGGTGGTCTGTCCAGTGCTGACAGTGGGGTGTTAACATCCACAACTATTAATGTATTAGATCAATCTCTCTTTAGATCTAATAATAGTTGCTTTATATATCTGGGTGCTCTGGCATTAGGTATATATATGAGTGTATGTGTTTACAAATTTTCTCTTACTGAATTAATCTTTTTTAGTACATGTTTTCCTTTGTCTCTTTTTACAGTTTTTCATTTGAAGTCTGATTTGTCTGATATAAGTACACAGCTATTCTTGCTCACTTTTGGTTTCTGTTTGTGTGAAATCTTTTTTTTTTTTTTAACCACGTCACTTTCAGTCTATGTGTCATTACAGGTTAATGAAGTAAGTTTCCTGTAGGCAGCATATAGTTGGGTCTTTTTTAGTCAATCCAGTTGGTCTATATCTTTTAAATGAGGAATTTAATTTGTTTATTTTCAAGGTTATTATTGATAAATGAGGAATTAATCCTGTCATGTTAGTGATTGTTTTCTGGTTGTTTTGTATGTCCTATGTTTCTTACTTCATCTTTTACTGTTTATTTTTGTGATTGGGTTGTTTTCTGTAGTAATAAGGTTTGACTCTTTTCTCTTTCTACTGTGTATATTGGCTCTGCCAGTGAGTTTTATAGTTTTGCATGTTTTCCTGATAGTTATTGTTTTTTCACCACCAGATGTAAAACCTATTGGGCATTTCTTTTAAGGCCTATTTAGTGGTGATGAATTTCCTTAGGTTTTCCGTTCTGTAGAATACTTTTCTTTTTCATTTCTGAATGATAGCTTTGCTGGATAGAATATTCTTGGCTGGCAGGGGTTTCTTTAAGCCTTTTAAATATACCATCCCATTATCTCCTGATTTGAAAGATTTCTCCTGGCAAATCCACGGTTAGTCTTATAGCAAATTCTTATATGTGACGATGCTTTTCTCTTGCTCTTTTTAAATTTGTTCTGTCTTTGACTTTGGACAATGTGACTATAATGTGCCTATGACAGGACTTGTTATGTTGAATCTATTTGGCATTATTTGAGCTTCCTGGATCTAGATGTCTATCTCTCTCTCATGACTTTGGAAGTGTTCACCTATTATTTCATTAAACATGTTTTCTACATCTTTCTATTTTCTTCTCCTGGAATGCCCATAATACAAATGTATGTTCATTTATGCTGTCCCATTAATGGTGTCATTCTTTTCATTGTTTTCCTCTGCCTTGTTATTTCAAAAGACTTGTCTTCAGGTTCATAAATTCTGCCTTCTTCTTGTACTAGTCTATTATTGAAGCTCTTGATTCTATTTTTTTTATTTCATTTACCATATTATTCAGCTCTAGTTTTCTGTTTGGTTCTTTTTTAATAATATCTATATCTTTGTTGGATTTCTCATTCAAATCATAAATTGTTTCCTGATTTTATTGAACTATCTGTATTCTCTTGTATCTCTCTGAGTTTCCTTATGATTATTGTTTTGAATTCTTTTTCTGGCATTTTATATATTTCTTTATTGTTGGGGTATGTTACTGGAGAATTATTGTCTTCCTTTGAAGGTGTCATTTTTCCTTGCTTTTTCATGTTTATTGTTTCCTTATGTTGGTATCTGTGCATCTGGTGGGACAGTTGGCTCTTCCGATTTTATGGAGTACGTTATGTAGGGAAACTTATTCATGTTGATGAGTCTTGGGGTATCAGTTTTTTAGAGTTTGTTGTATTTAGTCCCAGGTGGATACAGTAATGTAGTCTCTATGTAGTTTCTTCAGCTGTAATCTATGCTAGTGACATTTGCAAGTGTCTCACTTGCCTAAGCTGAGAGAATCTGTGGTGGTGTGACTTTGTTAAGAGTGGACTCACTGGGCTGTTTCTCAGATCAGGGACACATGTGTACACATGATGGGTCAGCTAACTTAGGGTCTGGCTCACTGGGGTTGAGGCCACAGGGCTGTTACTCTGCCTGGAAGTATGGGCATGCAGTTGCTCAACTGCCTTCAGGTGTGTCTTCAGGGCAACCCATGTTTTATTTATGTTTTTTTTTTGTTTGTTTTTTTCAGTCTTGGGACCAGGCTCACAGCCACTTGGCCAACCTAGAGGCATGTCTGCCAGGGGTGGCCTGTGGGGCCGTTTCTCATGCCCAGCACATGGCCATATGGTTTCCTTGCTGGCCTGGAATTGTGTTTGCTAGAGGTGGCCCATGGTGTTGTTTCTCAGGCCTAGAACATGGGCATGCAGATGCTTGGTTGGTATGGGGGGCATTTTAGCCAGGGGGAGGGGAGGGTCAAGAGGCTGTTTATCGAGTCGACATGGGCACAAAGCTGATCAGCTGGCCTGGCAGCATGTTTTCTGTGGAAACCCATGGAGCTGTTTCTCAAGCCTCTGACATGGCTGTATGGTTTCTTGGCTGGCCTAGGGGCAGACCAGCTGTTTATTGGCTCGGGGACCTTTTCTACTCAGGGGTGGACATGCACTAGTTTGGCTGGTTCAAGGGTGGGTTTGCCCTGGGTGGGACTCAGATCGTTTCCTAGATGGAAGTGCTGGGGGTGGAGGGGTTGGTTTCCATGATGTGCAGGACCAGAGTCACAGCCAATCCTTGACCCAGGCTCCACACAGCTAGGGTTGTAGAGTGTAGCCACTGGGCTTGGAATGAAGATGGAGCGCCATTGCTGCAGAGGTGCAGTGGCTACTGGCCTCCAGAGAAGGGTACACTCTAGAGGTGGCTCTGGTATCAAGACAGTGCTGTGCTGCAGCAGCTTGGCTCACAGGAGGTGGGTGGGAGTTGGGGGAGTGCATAAGTTGTTCCTCTAATTTGAAGCAATGCAACAGTATAAATTTTCAGCAGCTCTCCAAACTGGGCTCAGGGCTTATGAGGACTGTGGAATTATCTTGTAGTAAATACTGTAGGTATTTACAGTGGCAGTGGGGGCTGATGAGGTTCCTCTGTTTACCTTTTTCCTGCAAAGGGAAGTTGCCCCTAGTTTTGGGCCCATCTGATTCAGGAACAGGAGATGGGGCTGCAGAGGCCAGGTGCCTTCGTGCTGCTCTCTTGGACTTCCAATTACCACAGTTGCCTCTCCACTCCCCTGCTCCACTCCAGCATTCTCTCTTTGACACTGCATTCAAATCTTCATTATTTATTTGTTGCTTTGGTTCTTTTTGGGGTGCAGATGAACTCCAGGCACTTCTAGTGAGCCATCTTATTGATGTCACTCTCCCTTTCTCTCTTTATTCATGCAAAATTAAAGAAAGTATTCATCATGTTGTTTCCTTACCTCATGGGAGCTGATTGATCACTGGAAAGAAGCAACAGAAAGAAACTGGTCCACTTAAGAAACCATTCCCAATGGTTAATCACTCCTGCTAATTTCTGAGCCTGAATATATACGGCATTAAAAACCTCTATAATATACACATGCATATCTGCTTCAGAGTTCAAAATAAATTCAAAATAAATTTCTAGATTTTCCTTAGATAATTCAGGTTTATAGTAATTCAAGTTTGTGATTTTTGCCTGTGTAACGACCCTATTATCTTTCATGGACTGATTCATGAAAATCTTTAGAACACTCTAAATCTGAGAATTATGTTTTCCTTTTAAGTAACTTTCTGTATTTGTTGAGCCTGGCCTGAAATTAATCTTTAATCCATCATCTAGAAATTAATTATAGGAATATCACTTCTAGGGTAGCTCCAAGAAATAGGCTTTTGAAACTCTAGAGGTAGAATTTATGAATTATGTTCTCTCAAGTTAATGCATCTGTAAAATGCCAGATAAGTTTTAGGCAGTCTTAGAGTAGAAGCAATCCTGAACAAGAAGTATGTCTAGCACTTTCTCTAATTTTTTAGCTATTACAAATGATTTGTCCCAGTTTTTCCATATTTTCAATTCCAATAACTGACCTATTCAGAAAAGAGGTGTTTGGCCAAGTGTCAGAATAAAATTAGCCAATTGGGATAGGGAATAAGTCAATTTAATAGTAATATGTATTCAATTATAGTGTTGATTGAATGAACAGAAAACCATCTAGAATTGTCTAAAGAATGCGACATTGCAACCAAAAATTTTGAGAGCTTTCACCAGTTGTTAAGTACTTCCTAGCACTCCAGCTGAAATCTTCTATGCAAGCTGCATAATCTTGAAGGGTTTTTTGCTTGAATATAATGGAATTCTGGTGGAAAAGTGAGAACATCAGGTCACTCTGGTTCCAGGTTAGAATCATAGTGCTAGAACTAAGTGGAAACTTAGTAAAAAGGAAGGAATAAAGTAGACATAAAGAGTTTTCTTCAAGCCTATTTTATGAAAAACCCCTTATACATGCTAATTAATTTAACATTCACAAAACTGTGCAATTGTTATTAACACATTCATTTTGGGAGTAAAGGGGTTTTCCCAAGGTAAGCTTTTAGGTGACTGTGTAGAGTTTAGGGACCAGGACATCTCATGCCAGTCTTGGTAGAGTCGTAAGACATTAGACTTACATTCTGACCAACAAAGATTCAGTTAAGCTGAAAGCTTCAAAATAATCATACTGGGGGTGGGGGTCGTTTTCAATGCTAGAAAAAGACAGTGTGTCAAGTCCTTAGAAAGTTCCAGTCCACAGTAATCTGGTGCATAACTTTGGAAGTCTATGACTTGCCTTGAGTGCTTTTTCAGATATTTTAACTAATCTCAAACTGTTCTTTATGTTCTCAGACCTCCCTTCAACTACTATTTGTTCACCTCTGAGACAAGGTTTATAGGCCCATCCTTTGAGTAAAATAAAAGTCAGAACCTTCTCAAAAGTTTCTTGGAGGGCATAATTTCTGCTAGTACTTAGAGCATCTTTAGTTCAATCAACAGAACAAAACAGCTCTAATAAACTAAAGCTTGATGTATGCACCATGCAACTTCTATAAGAATTCCAGATGAGACTGATAATATTTTTAAGTAGTTATAAAATGAACATTCTATTAATTCATTAATTTTTATCCCAAAGGATTTATGCCTTATAGCATGTCGAATCTGGAGCATATTACTCTTGTCCCACATGTAATAGCTTTTATTGAGTTATGAATTGCTATCACATCCTTGGCTTTTAATAAAGGTTGGTAAAAGTAATGGCTAAGATTGACCATTGCTTCTTGGTTTTTCAAATTAATAAGGGAGTTAGTCATATTGTCAGTATGCTCAAAAAAACCTACAAAAGTAATTGACCTTAGATTTCCAAACTAAAAAAGTTGTTTTTTCTTGATAAAATTTATTTCTTTTTAATAAATAATTAAGAGTTCCCTACACTTTCTTATTTCTCTCTGAGTTAAGCTGCTTAGAAGCTCAGTTATTTATGCTGAACGTTTCTAGGATAATCACTTCCTTATCTCTCTCTGTTCCATATTTATAACTTTGATCTGGTGTTTTTTTGCTTGTTTCATTGGTCTTTGTTTACTGAGATTCTTTTCCACTCCATTCATAGGCAGAATACTTTGCCAAAATTGAATGAAAAGGAATCTGCTATTAATCATAATATTGGGAATGTGTAATCTGTATTAGTGGGAAATGGTTGCCAGGAAAAAGGGAAGGAGAATACAAGGAAAACAGAAATAGTGTGAAGGTACAGCAGGATTAAAGTCCCACAATGGCTGCTAAGTAACCCCTTAGTCAAGCATCAGAAGAGTTCGTTTTTCCTGACACATTTGAGGAAGTAAATAAACATGAAAATGTGATAGAAATAAAGCATTGAACATTTATGGATCTTGATAGTACAAAACATTTGAGAATATAATAAAACTTTATTTAGCTTGCTATAAATATCATATGGGAACATAATTTCCTTCTCCATTCTACTGGGTTAGTACTTTGCTTGTCAGAAATTGGATGGCAAGTTGACTTTTCAGTATTTCCGTTTAATTATCTGAACTTTGTTTCTACTTTTCTTCTTCCTGTTTGAAAGGAAATGTGGTTCAATTGAAAAAGCATGGACTTTAGAGTCAGATGTTTCTTAATTCAAATCCTGGCTGGTTATGCTAATTATTGGCTCTAAGAATATTAAAAATATACTTAACTTTTCTTAGTCTAGGTTTCTCATCTCTTAAATAAATGTAACAGTATCTATATGGTACCTTTGGGTGATAAATACATAATATTGTGTATAAAACATTCAACCTGGAGCCTGACAAATAATAAATTCTTAAAGGTATTAGGCATAAGTAGCATAAAAATACTCCTATAGCGTGAGGCTACCTTTGTTGTTCAGGATAAAAAAAAAACAATCTTTAACAACTTACCTACATATTTTACTCTTAAGTCTGTCTCCCAGTAATTGTGATAAATGCGTGGGTTCTAAACAACACGTTGAACATAATGATAGTTATTTGTTGAGTACTTAATATGAGTGATGCCTTAAGCATATTACTTTATATACATTTTCTTCTTTTACCTCCCATACTTATTTTATGAAAAAAAGTGTTATCCCAATTTTACATATATAAAAACTGATATTTGATACTGGTAAAGATATTTTGCTATAACAACTCATAGGTGCTCAAGTATCCAATTCAGTGTAAATTAGAGCTTTCCTGGAAAGCAATTCATCAATAGATGTAAAAAACCTAACATTCATAATCTCTAACTCAGTAACATTATTTCTAAAAATACAACTTTAAGAAAGTAACCAAGAACAAAGCCAACAGAGATGCAGGTTTAAGGATGTTTATTAACAGTTAACGTTAACAGCCACTGAAAACATGGTTCATGAGGTCAACAATAATTGTTTATTTTGTATACACTGCTGCATTCCAGTGCTTAAACAGTGCTTATACAGATACTCAATAAATATTTGTGGAAACCATGAATATATACTAATAACATATAATAGGAAATTTTAAATATACAAATTTCTCTATAATAGAATAGTGTTTAAATCTATGAGTATTAAGATAAATTATAAATTCATTCAATGTAGAATTTTTAAAAATTAATGAGACTTCTGCTTTTGTAGTAGATGAGAAAGATCTTGTTAGACTGACTCTACCAGAAATAATAACTTCAAATTCAGGACCTAAAAAAGAAATGACACCAAAAAGTCAAAATGCGTATCTGTGGATTTGAATATTTGTATTATTTCTTTTTGTAATTTAAAATATTTCACCAGAAACACATATACTTTCGTACAAAAAGAAAGATAAAATAGTGTCATGTCCTATTTTCAGATAGAACCAGGTTGGGCTGCCACCTATACTTTCTGTTAGGGTCCTGGCCACCAAAATGTTTCCTAATAATGCACAACCATAGCCAGAGATACCTGGTCCCACTAATTCAGTCCAGCCCATAGTCACTTAAACATATCTCAAATTTTGCTTTAAGATTGTAATTCTTTAGAGTATCCATCTTCCTTTCCTGATCTCAAACCTTACATAACATAAATTCTCTAACTTTGCTCTTAGTGCTTCTCTGTCACTGGAAATGAAACTGAAGCCATTTCTTTGATTCTGATGTTAGATCTGTTTATGTAGTGTTGCTCCCTTTTTCTCTTTGAATGTGGGTTTCCGGACTCAGTATTGACTGTTTGTCCTCCTTTCAGCTATCTTTTGTCCTAGTACAGGAATCTATTCCAGCGGTGTAGCTCTCTGCTGCCACCTTCTGGTTTGTGACTGCTAAAACCAGGCTGCAGGTCAAAGGTGACTGTTGAATGTGCCCTCTTTCCAGCTTCTGAGATATTGTCACTTCCTTTGCTCCAGGCTTCCTCCAAGCTCTTCAAAGTGATCCTTTGATCTCTTTTATTCCTTTTCTCCAAAACCAGAATTGAGTCGTTGTGACAGAGACCTTATGACCCGCAAAGCTTAAAATATTTACTATCTGGCCCTTTACAAAAAATGTTTGCCATCTCTGTTCTAAAGAACACAGGAATAGCAAACGTAGGCAGCAGCCAGTGCCTGGAGGGCTGAGAGAAAGCACCCTAAGAAGGAACAAGCATGGAAGAGGCTGCTCTCTCCCAAGCAGAGTGAAGCTTTATTGGAGAGGGTGGGGTTGTGTCTCAACACAGGGTTCAGCAGCAGCTATCTGCGTGTTGCTGGAGAGACTTGATGGAGGTGGAATGGAGTTTGTGGGCAGAGAACCTCCCCACACACCAGCTGGTGGCAGTTCTGCAGGAGAATGGAGAAAATAACAACGGTCCACTGGAACAAGGAACCAGGACACAGTGCCCCTTGCTGCTGCAGCTCTGCCTGCCTGTCCCCTGCCCTCTGTTGATAAAGCCTAGCTTTACTCCAAAAGTAAAACTGCAAAAGGAAACTGCTCACAGGATCCACCTCCATTATCACAGATCAGAGTTAAAAACAGTAGATTTGGAGCTAAGAGGCAATAATTAGATAATGAGCACAAATGCATAGTCTACATGCAAATTTCTCTATTTCAATTGGTTGGTATATGTCATTGAGCCCCATGCATTGTATTTATCTGTTATAACTTTTGAGTCTCTTTTAATCTTAAAAAATCTCTACCTTTTTTAAAAAAAGTTGTCTTTCACTACGTTACATTTTTAAGAGTCTAGGCCAGTTACTTTGCAGGATTTTTCTCAATATGGATTTATCCTTTTGTTTCTTCATAATTAGATACAAGTTAAACACATCTGGCAGGAATATAACATAATTATAATAATATAATATTGTGTCCACAAGCACATGGTCTATGTTTGTCTCATTATCAGTGATATTAAGTTTGATCAGTTGGTTAAAGTTATGGTCAAGAAATGTATTCATTTCCCCATTGTAATTAATAAGTAATCAATTGAGTGATATTTAAGAATACATGGCTATTTTTTCCCAACACATTTCAACCAGTGGATTTAGAATCTATCAGTGATCCTTAGTATAATCCATTATTGGAACAGTTGCTAAGTGGCAATTTTTCTGGGCTTTCGTTCCCTTTACAATGAATTGGCAATTTGAAGAACTTGAACGTTTAGCACAAGCTGGGCCACAGGCCACGTTTCTGGAGAAGGCAGTCTTCCTTCAGTGCTTTTTCAGGTATTTATACTTTAGGAATATATGTTGCATGCAATCCTAAGTCAGAATCAACCTCACTGTCTTTTCTACCACCTGTCCCATCTCTCCACATCTCAGGAAAAACATCTCAAAGGCCTTGTTGTATCATCCATCCTAAAGATGCTATATATAAATGTGATTGTGACGTTGTAATGGGCCCTGAGCTTCTCCTCATATAAAGATTTTTTTAAAAAAATAACATCTTTTTAATTTGAAAGAATCTGGAACTTTTACAATTTAATTCCCCAACCTAGAGATCAAAAGCAAGCTTGTTTGTTAATCATAAACCCATTTGCTCAATAAATTATTCATTTGGCAAATATTATATAACAGACAAAGTGCTAGCAGCCAAGGGGATAGAGGAGGGAGCTTACTGTGAAGAGCTGTAGAATGTGTCCAGGCTCTAGTAGCAGGCAGTCCTGGTGCTGATACATGTTTGAAGACTGGTCCTGTGACAAATTCCATGACCTTAGACCTTGGTTTTATCATATTTGAAAGTGGATAATAGCTATTTCACTAATGGATATAATAATTAACTTACACACACACACACACACACACAGCCTCTGAGTTAATGTGGTTCCACTTACAGTTTTTCAACTTTACCATGGTGTGAAAGTGATGCATATTCAGTGGAGAACATACTTTGAGCACTCACACAGCCATTCTGTTTTTCTCTCTCTCAGTATGGCATTCGATAAATTACATGAGCTATTCAACATGTTATTATAAAATAGCCTTAGGTTAGAGGATTTTGCCCAATGTAGGCAATCAGTATTTCACTAAGCAGACCACACTATAGTTCTTGTGACATTTTTCCTCTTGGTAATTTGAACTCATTTAACCCTGGCTTTTTCTCAGCAGCTACATAATTCATGTTGAATAATGAAGGTAGTATCTCCCCAGGAGCCCATAAGTTTCTAGCAGATTCCATTTTAGAACCAACTATGGCATCACTAGCTAATTGGAACCCTTTCACCCAAAGTCTCGGTTCTTCAATCTCAACTATAGGTGGCTAAGATTCAGAATTCAAAGAGGTGTCCCATTTGCCTGGAAAGCCTCATGTTAAAGGAGGCCCTACAAGAAAAGGGGCACATGAGAGTCAGAAGGCTCTACATTAAATATTCCTATAACTTTGAGGGTTCCTACATATCTGGGTGTCACTGAGATGCTCTCTGTCACATTGTGTAAATTAGTATCCTGGTTCCATCAATTGCCAGCTTTGTGTGCTTGGTCAATTTATGTAATCTCTCTGTCAGTTTTCCTATGTGCAAAAGGGACAATCATAACTATTTTATAGATTTCATTGTGAAGTTAAGACAAGATAATTCTACCAGAAAGCATATAATGTATCTTAGCCATCATTACTAGGAGTAGTACAAATGGTAGTTTTATCATTGAGGGAACACATGGCATTTATATTGTTATGTGAATGTAACTGCCCAGATTCTCCTTCAGGAATCATCTCAGTCACTTTGCTTAAGGTCATTCCTGTTCCTGGGGTAGCTCACATTTAATGACCAATAAAAATAGAATGATAGCCTTGCTACCTTAGTCCAACTTGGGGCAAATCTGACGGTCCATTATTGCTCATGGTTTGCTGTGGGGTTGATCGAGGTTGTTGTTGGGAGTCTATGGCAGCTCAGCCTATGTCTCTGTCCAATCCTGCTTCGTTCCTCTCCTGTCCACAGGAGTTGATTCCAAATATGCTCCTTAATAAGTATCCTATACACTAAACTTAACTCTAGAGTCAGCTTTACAGGGAACAATGCCTGTGATAATAGGATGGGAAAACAAATAAATCCCCTCTCTCAGATGTTGGACCTGTAATCTAAGACCTTTGACCATCAGAGCTCTCCCTATATCAGTCTTTGGGGTACTCTGTGGTGTTTTGGAAGTATTCAGTAGTTCTCTCAGAAACTGTCTAGCCTCTTGGCATTTTCCCAGTGCTTTGGGTAGACCATTTTCTGTAAAGAGGACCGTCTCATAGGAAGGCCTTGAGCATCTGCCTGGAAACACTCCCTGTGGTGTTGGGTCTTGTGTAAGTATGCAATTGGCAGCCCAGCCAGTGATAAATACTTTCTCTCCTGGTGACTGGTCATTTAACCTGGCTGTCTGGATCACAGAGGTTTGGGGGCATGGTAGAAAATGGAGCTTGGTAAAGTTCTTTGAGACGCTAGACAGAAGCTCCAGATGTTTTGCCCACGCAGTGTACAAATTTGTCCACTGGTAACAGGCTGAGTTGGTTTTGTACGCAGATTTCAAATGTAGTATCTTTCTTCTTTTCAGAGAAATACAAGTGTCTTATTCTTGCAGCTTCAGGCTTCTTATCTATTTAAATTTCTCATATACTGCCTGCAGTTCTTTCCAAGCCACACATCCACAAGTTCTTTTCAAACAATATTAATTTATCCAATTTAAGTGACTTGAATTCATTTCAATAATAACTTGCTTTCTCACTAGTTGACAATTAAAAAAACAAACAAAAAAACTTCAAAGAATGAATGGATGAGTGAATATTAAGGAAACACAAATGAATCAATCCATATTGTAACCAGAGTGATCTAAAACACACACTTTGCTTACCATTCTTCACTAATTTTATTAATGTACCTGGAAGGTTCTGCATAATCTAAGAGTTGTTTGTTTCTTCAGCTTCACCTCATTCACCAAGTCTTTTCTCTAACACATAAAACACAACAAAAGCACACATGCCCATACATACACATTTTTCAATTAGTTTCAGACAAAGGTCAAATCGAGCTATTTTGGAATATGATATATTTTTCTCCAGTCTACAAAGCCATTTTGAATTTTGTTCCATTTCTATTAAATAATAAACAAACTGAAAAACTGTGCTGTATCTGCTATCATGTTAGAAGAGGTTGCTAATTTATTTAAAATTATCAAAACGTATTGTTGCATAAATTGATTTTAGATGTAGATATATCCTTAAGTAAAATGATATATCAAAGTTACTGCTTTATTTACCACCTTCATGTTTCCTTCTTTGGAATTATTCTTTTGCTTGAGGTGAACATAATTTTGCTGGTTTGCTATATTGAGTAGAGAAAGTGTTAGAGCAGAGGCCTGCTGGCTTGTTTCTTTGTATTGTCTCTATAGACCCTGGGATATGATGAGGGATTCAGTATTGAAGTAGGGGTATCAGAGACATTTCTGAATTTTTATTGTTCCTCCTTGCAAAACTATGTGTGTGTGTGTATGTGTGTATATATATATATACACACACATACACACACACACACACACACACATACATATATCTTTTGAATCTGGAGGACATCCTAAATCCCAGCCAACTCCTCCCTCAAATCAGGGGTTCCAAGATGTAATTTTAAGACAGAAGGAACTTTATGAACTACTTCCAATTCTGGTTTTGCGTGATAATTTAAAGCAAATCTATGAACAATTTACAACAATTTTTCCAGGTAGCAAAGAAAAGATTTTTCCAAATTTTTTCCCTACAAACTTGAAAGGTATGATTAAAAAAAAAAAAAAAAGGAATTGTTCTAGCTAAATGGAGAGTCTGCTCTTATTTTGCACACTTCACACTTGACTTGCATCTATCTTGTTTTGAAAGTTGATTGTGTTTATTCCAGAAAGTAATATTAAAAACAAACTGATAGTTTTTAAAAGGAGAAATTGATGACTACCTTGTTTCACTTTCTTATTACTTTGATTTTTTAAGTTTAGGACTATAAAATGCAAACTGGAAAGACTGAAATTTTGTAGTCTAATTCCTGGTGCTGTACCACTTAATTACTTTACCTCGAAAAACACCAGGATTTTAAAAATACATATAATAAATTATAATTAATATTTTACTCTATATTGAAACATTAAAAATGTGTCTTATATTAGCAATTGTTTTAAAAAATGTTTTTGATGTTTTATGAAGAAAATCCTCATTTTAAAAATTTCCTAACATATAGGGTAGAGAAGAATTCCTGAAAAAACTCACTCAAGGTGAAGTGGCTGCTGGAATGGTGCTTCAGGTAATACTGATTTGGTTTTAATATTTTATTCTTCCTTTAATTTGCATTTTACTTAGCATTTTAAATTTGCCTGTAATGAGGCATCTTGTCACTACTTGGTTTGCAAGCCAGCAGTTTTCTCTCCTTAGCTGATGACAGTTGCCCTCTGTGTACAACCAGCAGTGTCTGATCACGCATAAAGAAATTGACCTCCCATATACATATCTCATTTTGTGGCATACTGGGAATTTCTGCCAGTCTAGTAAAAGAGCAGTGGGATCTTATTTTTAAGTGTCTGACTCTTTAGTTTGCTTTGTGGTGATGTTATGTTTTCTTTACTCTTAGTGTCTTTCACTTGGATTTCTTTATTTAACCATGAAAGAAAAATATGCTTTGATACTTCCATATAAAGATTTTGAAAATAAAGCGTGTAAGCTGGCAAAAACAACTTGAATTTTTAAAATCTTTATCTACCACCTGCATATCCTTTGGAATCCAGATTGGGTTTTTTGATCCATGCCATGTTTCTAGAATGCCTCCCCTTTAGAAATACTTACATATTTGAAATTAGTATTATTATTATAAGAAAAAAAACAAGAGTCAAAACAGTTTCAGTGTTTTTTTTGTTGGTGGGTTTCTGTTTTTGTTTTTTTGAGAAAGAGTCTTGCTCTGTCGCCAGGCTGGAGTGCAGTGGCACGATCTCGGCTCACCATAACCTCTGCCTCCCAGGTTCAAGTGATTCTCCTGCCTCAGCCTCCCGAGTAGCTGGGATTACAGGCATGCACCACCATGCCTAGCTAATTTTGTATTTTTAGTAGAGACAGGGTTTCTCCATTTTGGTCAGGCTGGTCTCGAACTCCTGACCTCAGGTGATCCGCCTGCCTCAGCCTCCCAAAGTGCTGGGATTACAGGCGTGAGCCACCACGCCCGGCCCTAACAGTGTTTTTTGAGATGATCTACACCTCTGCTTCTCTTTGAAGTAAACTTAAATTTTGTAATTTTTTTCTGTTATGAAATTTGGCATTTTCAAACATAGAAGCAGTGTTTGCTTCTATATGTTTCAAAACACTAAATTTCCTCATTTATTTCTATACGTATGTTTTATTTCTAAGTGTCTAACTGGAAAGACCTGTTAGTTGGTTTTGTCTTATATTGCAGTACTTGCATATATTCCACGATGTGTTATTAGTGTGTTCTCTAACTTGGTGTCCTCCAATCCTTACTTAAGAATGATTGATTTTGACATTTTGGGCTGGGAAATATTTTTTTAAATGTTTGATTTTTATTGTCTATTAAAGTGTTTCTCTCATTCCTTCTAACAATAACTGTATTATCTTTAAATATACTACATTCGGCCGTGTGTGGTGGCTCACGCCTGTAATCCCAGCACTTTGGGAGGCCAAGGCGGGTGGATCGCTTGAGGTCAGGAGTTCGAGACCAGCCTGGCCAACATGGCAAAACCCCTTATCTATTAAAAATACAAAAATTAGCCGGGCATGGTACAGGCCTGTAATTCCAGCTACTGAGAAGGCTGAGGCAGAAGAATCGCTTATACCTGTGAGGTGGAGGTTGCAGTGAACAGAGATGATGCCACTGAACTCCAGGCTGGGTGACAGAGCAAGACTCTGCCTCAAAAAATTTAAAAAAAGCATATATATATTATATTATATTACATCCATGAGATTTTTTGATATTATAATATATGTAATATAATATATGTAATATATATTACATTCGTATCCATTTTTTATGGTGACATTTATTGTATTATTTGATTTTCAAATAAAAACAAATATTACTGCCTGTCACTGAATAAGAGGCTAAATAAATGTTTAAGTTAATAACTGAATGATTTATTTAAAATCTTTGCTGGCAGAAAAAACTATATTCCATTTACGAAGTCCAGGCACTTGAGCGGAAAGAGCTTATAAAAAATAGAGCAATATGTGCCATGTCACTGGCAGAACTACAGAAACCTCTGCTTCAACTAGAAGATGAAGCTGAAAGAATCAGAACTCTCAACAAAGAACATTCTGTTGTAAGCATTTAATTAATCCAAAAATTAATGTGCAGAAATATATACGTTAGTAAGTTACGCATGTGATTTTACATTATCATTTGGGAAATTATGATTTCACATAGGGGCAAACTAAGTAACTATTTCAGGACCACACAACTTGATCTGCAGTGAAACTCTATAGCAAGACCATTAATGCTATTATCTAGAACCCCATAGTCTTAGAGGGTACTTGGGAAAAGCAGGTTTCAAGTGCGTGAGTAGTGACTTATCTGGTGTGAACGTTCATTATGTTAAACTTGATTCAAAGTCTTCACTCCTTCTTAATGAAATCCTAAAGTTGTGCTCATTTGCATATAAAATGTAAGGGATCTTGACATTTTCATGGTAAATTTTTGATGCATGTAGATGTTTAGACAGCTAGGATGAAAAATAAAGCAAATGTTGATAAAATATTTTCAAAATTACAAGTTTATGGCAGTAACTGATATCACTAGCCCTTCCCAAAGAAAAATTTAGTCGAAAAACATGTATTAATCCTGTCATTAGTCTTTTGGAGAACTAGAGGGTGTGGCAAGAGTTATACATTCTTGTCCTTCCCTGCAGGGAGGCCATACATATATTTATTTGAGACATTTCGGCACCAGAACTTTTTTCCTTTGCAAATAATAATGTAACTTTATATTTTTAGTCTTTGATAATTTTCAAAATGTCTTTATTTCTTAAAATTGTGATTTAAAAAGTGTTTCTATTTTAAAAGTTTATTTTGAGCTTCAAAGCCTTCCTATGAAATAGGCAAGAGGGAGTTTACTGGTATCAAAGACTTGAGAAAGCTTGTGCTTAAAGAGCCTGAGCAACGTGTATAAGGTCATGAAGCATGGAAACAACAAATTCCGAGTACCACTGTATTTAGAGTTTCTAAATGCTATCATCATGCTCCTGCAAAGAATGTATAACCAGTACAAACATCTAGTGGGATAAATGATTTTAATGATGGCTCCCCCTTACATTAATGATGGAAATTTATTAATTGCATCAAAAGCCTAAGTGAGGTTATCTGAGTACAATAATGAATTCCAGAAAAGATTAATGATCTTTGTTTCCTGTTATTTTATAACAGCCATGGTTTTACATCTTCTTGTAGTTCAGTAATCATTTTTGGTTTGATTATATTTTAATAGTTAATAAATTATAAGACTTAATAATTTAGCACACAGTAAGGAAGAATAAGTTTTTACATACTTTTTGGTAGTGATTGCTTACTATTTGTATTTGGAGTTTTAGTTTTGATTAAAACAAATATTATAACAAATATTCATACTTTCTATGTAAGCTTATTTATTTTTGTTACTTAACTAAAATTCATTAGATTTTGGCTTTCTCACATAGTGCAAATAGAATATTGAAATTTTTGGATATACAGTATATTTCTGTAATTTATGTGTGGTGGTTCTTTCCCTTTATTTGCCAAAATAAATGCTGTTGTTATTAAAATAGTCACTTAAGTACGATTTGGCCTAAATGAGGATAACTGGGTTGCAAATGCTGCACATGTTAATATCTGAATGTCTTCTAGATGCTTAATAATATAATTGATCAGAAAGATCTTATTAGAAGAAAGGTGGGAAAAGTAAAGAAAAAATTACGAAAAAAGGGGAAGAAAGCCCTTGATGCATTAATAGAAACTGAGGTAAGAATTTAAGTTTAGAATCTAATTTTGAATTTACAGTTTATGTATGTCAGTGAAAACTATTCAAGCAAGTTTAATTTTAAATGAATGTGTCTCATTTCTTATTGGTTGCACTAAATTGACTAGGGATAAAAGCGCACACACTCACACACACACAGTCCTTGTGTTTTCATTTACTTTCTCTTGCAGTATCTTCCTCACTGGTCTAGTTTATCAGGGACATAGCTCCTAATCAGGATAAATACAAGGAAAATTTAATATTGGATTCATGCAGAAGTCTACTGCTTTCTGTGATGGCCATGCTGTCTCCTTTTACTTGGAGATTAAAAACCAAAAAAAAATGAAGAAGAAGAAAAGAAATAAAAAGGAAAGAAAACAAGAAAGAACAGAGGGAGAAAAGGAAGGAAAAGGGGAATTGCTATGGTCTGAATGTTTGTGTTCCCCCCAAATTCATATGTTGAAACATAATCCCCAATAAGAGGCTAGGCCAGAGGTGATTAGATTATGAGAGCTCGTTGGGATTAGTGCCCCTGTAAGAGAGGCCCCAAGAATCTTGCTGGCCCCTTCTACCACATGAGTATGAAGGAAGAAGACACCATCTCTGAAGCTGAGGGGGAGGCTTCATGAGACACCAAATCTGTTGTTGCCTAGTTCTTGGATTGCTTAGCTCTAGAACTTTAAGACATACATTTCTATGGTTTATAAAGTACTCATTCTAAGGCGTTTTGTTCTAACAGCCTAAACAAACTAAGACAGGAAGAAAGAAAATGAAGGAAGGAAGGGAGGGAAGAAGGGAGGAAGGAAGGAAAGGAAGGAAGGAAGGAAGGAAAGAAGGAAGGAAGGAGGCAGGAAGGGAGGGAGGGAGGGAAGGAAGAAAGGAAGGGAGGGAGGAAGGAAAGGAAAGAAGGAAGGAAGGAAAGAAGGAAGGAAGGAGGCAGGAAGGGAGGGAGGGAGGGAAGGAAGAAAGGAAGGGAGGGAGGAAGGAAGGAAGAAGTCAAAATTAAACAATAAAAAATAGCATGGTTACACTTTTGTTAAACAGCTAGAATCTTCTATTGACATATGTCTACTGTTTTACCCCCAAATTATCAATCTGACACTCTGAAACTACAAAATATCACATTTAATATAAACATGCTTAAACTAGTGAGCATTTTCTTTTCAGATAGAGAACTTAGAATCACTAATGTAATTTAATTATTTTATATTAATATTGTATCATATAATTTGACTATACATTTTAATATTCCAAAAGATAACTTAAAATCATATACATAATTCTTTAAATTTTAAGCCAACTACTACTAAGATTTTGTTCTTAGAAAGCATCTTCACTTAGCCAATTAAAGTCAGCTTTTTCTATTCATCTTACTATTGGTTTTGTACACAAAGCCTTTATTTAGTTGTCAGTTAAAATAAAGGATTGACTTTCATAGTAAAATGATACTCTGTTTTGCCAGGGAAAAGACCTCCACTGGCTTTGCTTTTGATGAGGAGAGCTTAAAGCAGAAGGTTTTTAAATTATGTGATGCCCTATGGGAGTCACAGCTTACAAAAGAAGTATAGTTCAAGAGCCAAAAAATAATTTTAAAATAATTTACTTTTATTTGCATTTTATAAAGGACACTGTGACCAGAACTGTAATGGTATCCTCATCACTCCCAAGGGACGCTCCTTATACATACCTCTTTGCCTTTCCGCCCAGTATTCTCACACACTACAGGCACTAAGTGTCTCATCAATTTTCTGAAAAGTCACCCTTCCTATTTATCTCATGTCCATCTATCTCTTTCCCTCTTTTACTGAGCTTTGTAGCAAGAATATTTTAATATAGCAGTTGGGCAAAGGCAAGACTCACTTCTTCAATAGAGATGGGACTAGAGCCCAAACTCGACTGTTAGAGTCAGCTTACTTTTTAGCCAAAAGAAGGAGAGAAAAGTCAAAGAGCACTGCAAGTTTAATGCTGTTGTCTTCTGCATGAACTCAGTGCCTATTAGGTCTGTCAGGCACTATATTCACATCTTCAGGTGAAAGAGAGTGTAGCTTCTCTGAGGAAGATGACTGAGAGTGCGCGAGGCTGTGGACAGGGAGTAGACTTCACCCCTTGTGAGAAAAAATGAAGTGAGTGAATTGCAGGGTTCATAGGCTATATTTGGTGTAGACTTCATAACAGTAAACAGCTCCATCCCTGTCTGGTACCCAGGGTTTTGTGGGTTTCTCTGAATAGGCAAATGCTTAAATACATTCAAGTATACTTAAGAGAGTATCCTTGGTAGTGGCACTTCTCGCACACTGGAATTTGGGAATTAGGAGTCATAAGTGGAAGTTGTGATTATTACAGCAGTGAAAAATGACTGGTTCAATTCAGAGCAGAAAAGAAAATCATTTTCCCAGCATGGGTATTATCTTCAGCCAATGTTATCAGTAGAAGTCAGGTAGGTCAGCTACCTCTTATGAACTTCATTAATTATTATCAACATCATTTATTAATGTTGATTTCAATGTGCTGACAAAGGGCAAACACACGGCTCAGATCATTTCATTGAATTCTCACAGCAACCCTGTGAAGTACTTAGTATTGCATTTATATAAATTAAAAGCTGAGGTTTATAGAGGTTAAATTCCCAAGTAGCAAGAATCCCCTTCTGTCCAATCTCAAAACTCATGCATGCCAATACCTACTATGTATAGTAAAATCTCATGTAATTTCTTTTAGCAGCAGTGACCAAAAAGCAAGGGCCAGTTTTGGTATAGAGAAAAGAGTAAAGGCTTTGGAGTCAGAGAAATCTAGTGTTTAACCAGTCATCACCACTTAAACTAGCTGTACCATCCAGACTATTCTGGATTTTCTATTGTAAAATGGATATAACATTGATTATATTGCTACTGTGAGTCATAAAAGGCACAGTTCAAATACAATGCATAGTACAGTAATCGGTGCATTGTAACACCCACTGATTGCTCCCTTGCCCCCATTGCCTTTTCTACAAAGTAGAGACTGGGATTTGTTCTCTACCAGAGAGTATTGTGTTTCTGCAGATGGGAGCAATCTACAGACCAAAACATTTGTTCCTACCTGACATCTAAATTTTACCCCCAAGTTAGTATGTATTCAGCATAAACAAATGGATGTGTGACTGGAGACTTTAGGGCTTTTTCCAAATTAGAAATATTTCCCCATGAAAGTTCTTATTGCTAACATTTCTATCTCGTGAATTATTGGCTGTAGGAAAGGGGAGAAAGTCAATATTGTCTTTATTATTATTATCATTATTATACTTTAAGTTCTAGGGTACATGTGCACAACGTGCAGGTTTGTTTATGTATACATGTGCCATGTAGGTATGCTGCACCCATTAACTCGTCATTTACATTAGGTATATCTCCTAATGCTATCCCTCCCTCCTCCCCCAACCCCATGACAGGCTCCGGTGTGTGATGTTCCCCACCCTGTGTCCAAGTGTTCTCATTGTTCAATTCCCACCTATGAGTGAGAACATGTGGTGTTTGGTTTTCTGTCCTTGTGATAGTTTGCTAAGAATGATGGCTTACAGCTTCATCCATGTCCCTACAAAGGACATGAACTCATCCTTTTTATGGCTGCATAGTATTCCATGGTGTATATGTGCCACATTTTCTTAATCCAGTCTATCATTGATGGACATTTGGATTGGTTCCAAGTCTTTGCTATTGTGAATAGTGCCGCAATAAACATATGTGTGAATGTGTCTTTATAGCAGCATGATTGATAATCCTTTGGGTATATACCCAGTAATGGGATGGCTGGGTCAAATGGTATCTCTAGTTCTAGATCCTTGAGGAATTGCCACACTGTCTTCCACAATGGTTGAACTAGTTTACAGTCCCACCAACAGTGTAAAAGTGTTCCTGTTTCTCCACATCCTCTCCAGCACCTGTTGTTTCCTGACTTTTTAATGATTGCCATTCTAACTGGTGTGAGATGGTATCTCATTGTGATATTGATTTGCATTTCTCTGATGTCCAGTGATGATGAGCATTTTTTCATGTGAAGGACCTCTTCAAGGAGAACTACAAACTACTGCTCAATGAAATAAAAGAGGACACAATAAATGGAAGAACATTCCATGTTGATCAATAGGAATAATCAGTATTGTGAAAACTGTCATACTGCCCAAAGTAATTTATAGATTCAATGCCATCCCCATCAAGCTACCAATGACTTTCTTCACAGAATTGGAAAAAACTACTTTAAAGTTCATATGGAACCAAAAAAGAGCCCACATTGCCAAGACAATCCTAAGCCAAAAGAACAAAGCTAGAGGCGTCACGCTACCTGACTTCAAACTATACTACAAGGCTACAGTAACCAAAACAGCATGGTATTGGTACCAAAACAGAGATAGAGACCAATGGAACAGAGCAGAGCCCTCAGAAATAATTCCACAGATCTACAACCATCTGATCTTTGACAAACCTGGCAAAAACAAGAAATGGGGAAAGGATTCCCTATTTAGTAAATGGTACTGGGAAAACTGGCTAGCCATAGGTAGAAAGCTGAAACTGGATCCCTTCCTTACACCTTATACAAAAATTAATTCAAGATGGATTAAAGATTTAAATGTTAGACCTAAAACCATAAAAACCCTAGAAAAAAACCTAGGCAATACCATTCAGGACATAGGCATTGGCAAGTACTTTATGACTAAAACACCAAAAGCAATGGCAACAAAAGCCAAAATAGACAACTGGGATCTAATTAAACTAAAGAGCTTTTGCACAGCAAAAGAAACTGCCATCAGAGTGAACAGGCAACCTACAGAATGGGAGGAAATTTTTACAATCTACCCATCTGACAAAGGGCTAATATCCAGAATCTACAAAGAACTTAAACAAATTTATGAGAAAAAATCAAACGACTCTATCAAAAAGTGGGTGAAGGATATGAACAGACACTTCTCAAAGGAAGACATTTAAGCAGCCAATATTGTTTTTAACCTAGTAATATGTCCTCTAGATGTATGTCAAATGTGGTTCCAATAGGATTTGTTGGTGGAAAGCATGTGGGCCATGAGAGAGAGGTGTCCTCATATCATTTTTTAAATGTTTGTCTTATAATGGGCCTCAAAAGAAATATTTAAAAAATTACAGAGAAAATAATAGATATTTGCTGCATGTTTTATGTGTGTCAGGCATTGTTTTAAGTGCACAGACATAACAGCACATCATTTCATTTTCATGATAAGCCTATGAAGAGTGTGCTATTACCTCTATCTTACAGTTGAGAAATCTGATGCTTTGTTTCTTAATTAACTTGAATTAAGGTTCACATAACTCATTAGTGGTAAAGTTGCAATTCCAACCCAGACAGTCTGACACTGAAATAGATGCTCTTAACCATTATATTGTATTGGTCATGTCACCCAAGTTTACATACAATGAATTAAAATCAGAAATCAATGACAAAAATATAGGGCCAAAAGAAATAAAAAGTATATGCACTACTAGAAATATTTCAGAATCACATTTCTTTTATTAATTTGCTTCTGTGCTAAGAAATAACTAAAATACAAATTACCATTTATTTATACATGACCAATAATGACAAACTATACAGCAAAATTTATGACATAGGCCAATATAGTATTTTGACATTACCAATAAATGATTTTGATTTTAAAAAAAATCTAAAAATATTTAACATATTTATTAAGGGCAAAG
This sequence comes from Pan troglodytes, assembly GCF_028858775.2. NCBI lineage: Eukaryota > Metazoa > Chordata > Mammalia > Primates > Hominidae > Pan > Pan troglodytes. Next base: position 42,990,572 of record NC_072415.2, on the reverse strand, counting down.
AAGAAAAAATGAAAATTAACAGCCATGGGAGTGATTAAAAGGGGTATAATTATGTACACAGTGAATTAAATACTACTTTGCATAGGAATTTGTTTTAAGATCTATATCAATTGTATGTATGATTTCTTTATAAAATGGTGAAAACTGGGTCAAAAGAAATAAAACACAAGAATAGATCAATGATCATAGAAGAAATGTAATTTGTCCAAACTCTACCAATAAAACCAAGAATCAGTCAAGATACTTTATGAGTCTCTCTACAAATACCACTTACAGAGCATAAGAAAGCATGGAAATCTTCTAAAATCATTCTATAATGAAACTAAAACCTTGCAACCATAACCAAAAATTAATAGTGCAAGAAACAAGTCCGTTGGTGATCTTGCTTATGAGCATAGATGACCAGATCATAAATATATTAGCTAAATAAATTTTACAGTGTGCTAAAAGATATACTATGCAAAACCAGATTCCTTTGAAGAGGAGACTCTTCAGCTAAGACTAAGAAATGAATGATGAAATCTGATCTAAACGTCAAGTTTAGGGATAGAGAGCATGGAGTACTTAGAGTGTCCATACTCACACCTGTCCGCTCTCTGTCTTTGGGTTTACTTCCACCCCCACCCAAATAACTTAATACTCCAATGGACCTATCAACAAATCTTAGTTAGTTATATTTCCACTACATTCTAGTATAAGGAGAAAAAATCCTTTTATTTATCAGTAGAAAATTATCAGAACTTCCAGAAAAGGAAGGAAACAAAGCAGGAAGGATGTGAAAATTCAAATGCAGTACCCAATGTTCAAAATCTTAGACAAACAGTAAGGTTTTATAGTAAAACAAATATAAAATATTAGTTGTTATTCTTGAAATCTATGAGTAAAGAAAGTATTTGGAAGCATATGGGGAAAATAGAAGATAGTGGAGGCAGAAGGAGCCATTGAGATCTGTAGAATCAGTTGGGAGAGTAACACTAATTAGCAGCCATGCTGAATGTGGGGAACAATTCAATAACAGTCCATCAGTGAGTCACTCAGTTCCATTTGAACACAAACAGTCATAAAGGGATGACACAAAAATAGATGCACAATCAAATGTTCATTCTGGAATTGCACAGGCCTACCATGGAAAGAAGTGCTGGTAGTAAATATTGGCTTCTTTTGCTGGAAATATCAGAACAATATATATAACCTTGTCCGCCTGCCAATGCACTTTGTACATGTTTGAAAACCAGTGACGACATGTTTGCATCTTGAAATGACATGCTTATAAAGTATGCATTTAGGTGTGTGTTTGGAAAGGGGAGCAAATTTGTGTGGGACAGAGAGAATAAACAATTTTATTTTTTAGAAAATTAATCAGATGTAACAGTGGAGAATATAAACCTCAGTTGTTTTTTTAGAGACAGGGTCTCACTCTGTCATCTGGGCTGGAGTGCAGTGGAGCAATCATGGCTCATTGCATCCTTGACCTCCTATACTAAAGTGATCCTCCCATCTCAGCCTCCCAAGTAGCTGGGACTACAGGTGTGAAACACCGCACCTGGCTATTTAAAAAAATTTTGGGTAGAGACCAGGTGCTTGCTTTGTTGTCCAGGTTGGTCTTGAACTCCTGACTCTAAGTGAACTCCTGGCTCCTCCTGCTTTGACTTCCCAAAGTGCTGGGATTACAGGAGTGAGCCATCAGGTGTGGCCCACTATTAACTTTTAGTTGTTCACACAGCCAATGTAATTGTGTTCCTAAATAGCAGGGATTTGAAAATCCAAGTATTTAAAATAAACACTTGTGTATATTTTTTTTCAGAGTAAACGCTCAGCAATTTTTAAAGACCTAGAAGCAACTAAAAGTAAGACAATGATTTTTTATGCAAAAATAAATGGATTGAATGAGGAATTAAAAGCAAAAGAAGAAGAAAAGAAAAGTTTTGATCAGACACTTGAAATATTAAAGTAAGTACTTAAACTTTATCAAAATATGAAGTTTTTAAAAAATATTAATAAATAAGATCAAATTTCCATATTTAAAATGTATTCTTAAAATGGTTCATATTTTTAATTATAACGTAGTATGGAATATATATGTGTTATTTGATAATTTTAGTTTATAAAAGCATAATCATAAACTGCTTTCATTCATTATTGCTTCTCGGGTTTGTTCTTATTTGAATAACTGGAAATGTTTCTCCCTTTCCAAGGAGGAGAACTTTATTCTTTATGACATTAATAATATTCTTCATTACTTTCAGATGTATCAGTATTTATATGCCATGTTTAATAATTTATGGTTTTTCACCCAAATGTTTTTGATTAGTTTTGAGGTAAGAGTTCAGACTCAGATATTCTATGAAACCTCGTGCAATTTATTCAAATTTATCATTTCAAAAGTTTCTTATCAGTCACCTCATGAGTCAGGGATATAATTGTTCAGGGTTAGTAAGTCCTGAGAGAATGATCATGCTCTCAGGCTCATTGGGTATCCATAGACCCTAACCTAAAACTTATTTACTCTTCCTTTACACATTTTGCTTCTCATTTCCTATCTTGTAAAACATTGAGAACTGGACTTGGAGGAGTATTAGAGGAACATGCACTGGCCACATTTAGGGACAACAGTCTGCTTTAAATAAAGAAGGTTACTACAAGCATTAGCAAAATCATAATGCTTGAGGGATAAGGTGTCAAAAAAATTTATGCCCAGCCTGTTGCCATGCATTCTAATGGAGTCAAGTCAATGCCCCCATCAAGCATTTGTTTAGCTATTATCATAGGGTAAAACTTATTTTCAACATGATAATTCAGCTTTATCTGAAAAACACTACTCATATTCACTATAGTATGTGAAAAAGCAGGGAAACATATCATTTACTTTTAAAGATATTTATCCACCTTGTTTAATACCTGTAAGAATATCTTGGGACTCAAAGATATAAATATAAATGTATATAACTTACATTAAAATTATAAAGATCTAATTCAGGAGCTGATGAAAATTTTTTCTTCAGGCTTCCTCCCATTTCAATCCTAACTTCTTCTGAAGCTGGATTATATGGCCTTTCAGACAAGAGTGGTTTCCATGTCCCAGTGAATCAGTTCTCTCTCTAAACTTGACAAAGCCCTGCCTTCCAACAAGAAAAGGAGAAAAAGAATTAGCCAATACTGTGGAATTACTTATACAACTATTAATTAGCAGTGATGGTATATAATGTCAAATAATATTTAAAGCTACCGTTGAATGACTTGCTATTGTGCCAGGTACGTCCTGGACAATGTGTGTACCTTGTCTCATCCAATTCTTATAGCAAGTGGTTAAATTGTATCATTTCCAATGAATGCTGAGAAACAGAGGCTCAGGGAATCTAAGATCACACTCTTAAGTAGTGGTAGAGGTAGCTTCAGCTTAGCTCCAACCTGTTCCAAGTGTGTGCCCTTTCAACTGACCCCCTAAAATGGGATTGCAAAGGAAGATCAGCTGTTTTATGAATAATCTACTGATATTTTCAATAATTTCCCACAACAAGCTACTTATTATTTATTGAGAACTCATAGTGGACATACTGCCAGGCCCCAATAAGGACAAAGAAATGGCAAGTGGGAAAGTGTATCTTCAAGTGTCTGAAGATCTTTGCAGAGAGACAAACCTTATATAAACAAGACAATTAAAATATGGTGTTAAAAATAATGGCAATCAAAGCCATCCTTGACCCTCATTTAATTTTTATAATTGCTTCTTAACTAGAAAGTGGAAAATTAAAATCCAGACCCATAGGACTTCAAAGTCCACTTGTTTTATCACTGTGAGAAAGGAAACATTATTTTATTGCATAGATATACACGTACATAGTGTATATAAATGTCTGTGTAGATATTAATACAATGCTATAATTAATATAATTCAATATCAAAACAGTGTAGAGAACAAAGTACATGTGGTCAAAATATATCAATGTTTTTTTGGGATCAACTATGAACATTTTATCGTTTTGGTCACACTAGCTCCTTCCTGTGTGAATTTCATTGGTTCTCTCTGCTCCAAGATGTCAATATCATTGGCTACTGATCAGACATCACTTAATAATTTGGAATGTTTTTGGTATGAATGATGTAGAGGAAAAACCAGGGCAAGATAGATGAAAGAGGAGAAGAACCTTATTTCCTGTAGAAGAAGAGGCTCACATCCACTAACTGTAAACAAAGTGATATGTTTTCAAATTTGCTGATAACAGCTATAACGAAGAGCAGAAAAAAATGAGTACTTAATGTTGAACTGTTGAATCAGAAAAAGGCAGGACTAGATTTGAATTCTGGTTCTGTCATTTACCAACTAGTTGAGCTTACACAAGCTAATTAATTATCCAAGTTTAGGTTCCTCAACTCTAGGTGGCTATCTCATTATTATTTCATAGAGTGGTTTTTGTTGTATTAAATGGGATATTATTTAAAAGCAGAGATATTAGTTTAGTCCTTCCCAAAATATTAGTCTTGCTGCCTTTATAGCTAACTGTGCAAGTGATTTAATTTTCTGTATCGGTAGACTTGTTAACTAATGTGGATAGAATAAGACTGTGTTGAGCTTTTTCAGATACCTTAATCTGGACACTGAGTTGCTGCTCAACTTTGGCAAGCAAGTTATTGTTACCAGTGTTGTTTTAACCATGTTTTGATATTTTCTACTAGTATTGTTCCTTACATAACTACTGAGTTCACCATAAAAGTTATTTTACCTTTGCATTATGATGTGTTTAATTGCAAATGATAAAATACAGACATGCCCACACATGCATACATACACCTATTCACATACCAGCTTAAACAATAAAAAATCTATCATCTTATATAACAGGAAGCATAAAGCAATAAAAAATGCATCATCTTACATAACACCAGCTTAAACAATAAAAAAGGCGTCATCTTACATAATTGGCAGAGCAAGCTGCAGGGTTGGTTGATTCAACAGCTCAGTACCAGGCACTCATTTTTTTCTCTCTCCACTATGGCTGTTGGCAGCAACCTTGAAAGCATGATGTGTAAGTCACATTTAGTGGGTATGAGCTCTTCTACATGGAATTAAGAGCTTCTCACTCATTTCCTCGAGCTATCTTAATATAGCTTCTCGCCCCTGGACAATGGGTCATATGCTGGTTGGACTAATCAGAATATATCTCTTGGAGGAGGGGTTTTCTTGAAATGCCTAGAGAACAAAAGCATGCTGGATAGGCAACCAAGAGAATACACTGTTCTTCCATAGATTTTCTTCCACCTGGATGATTTAGATGTAGCCCTATGGAAGTAGACCTTGAGAAAAACCAGGGAATTTTTCCAAGGCCTGTCAGTTCAAGGGTCTTCAAGATTTTTCATTTTGGTCCTTTAAAAATGTCTCATAAATGCATTTTGAAAAATAAAATGTAAATTGATTAGTGGCACATGGAATTCTTTCTTCACAGGAACAAATTTATAACTATGAGATTTAAAAGGGAACATGCACAAACTGTGTTTGATCATTATATGCAAGAGAAAAAAGACTGTGAAGAGAGAATCTTTGAGGAAGATCAGAGATTTAGAGTGCTCCTTGCTGTAAGACAAAAAACTCTTCAAGATACCCAAGTGAGTATTATTTTTGCATGTTTCAAAATGAAAGGAATATAGTGATAGTCAAATTAGCAGCTAGTTTGAGACAATTTTTATCCTGAAGTAGCAAGGGTGTTGAGATTTTAAAAATAAATTTGTTAGCATAATAAACCTGGAAGTTTTCATTGTTTCTTCTAAGTAATTATGATATATTCATAGAGCATATTGTACTTTTCAATGCATTTTATGTGTATTCTCATTTATTATCGTACTTTATTTTGAAGTCTATTAATATAAAAATGTAGGCTATATTTATTCCAGAGTCCTTTTAATGAAGGATGTGAGAATGAGAATGGTTATCATTTGTTTCTGAATAAATATACTTTGAATGTTTATTCATTCTGGAATATTTATTCCAGAGTCCTTTTAATGAAGGATGTGAGAATGAGAATGGTTATCATTTGTTTCTGAATAAATATACTTTGAATGTTTACCAACCACTTTTTTGAGGAATGAAAATATGTCACGCTCTTCTCCTGTAGAAAAATTTTGCATAATATTCTAATGGACCTATAAATTTACTTGTTTGAAACAGGGAAATTGTATTAAAAGTTCTTTTAGGCCTGAATTTTTATTAATCAAATTATATTAAGCTATACCTATAAAATGTTTGCATTCAGTTAAATGATTCCTATCCCATTTTAAATTTTGCAATAGTTTTTGTTACATTTAATTGTAATGAATTAGTACCATATTTAAATTACATTTAAAAATATTACTCATTTTTGGAAGATACAATGGGACATCTTTTCTAAGAAGCAAAAAAATTTTCCGTAGTATTTTAAAACTCTTTTCTGTGAAAGTTTTCAAAGTATATGTAGTATCATAATATATGAGCTATTTTTGATCCTCATATTTATATATTCAAATATGATATTTATATATTCAATTATTATATCAATATTTCCATTACTTTCCCTACTTTTTACATATCTAAAGACGTGTGAGAACTTTTTTTTAAAGACTATTTGGAACAAATGTACATTGCATGAACAAGTATGTGGGTGAAAGAACATATCTTCTTAGTTCTATTGGTTTGTCTATAAGAAAATTATTAAGAAGAGAATAATACTTTGTTAATAACAATGCTAAGTAACATTCTTCTATTTTAAATGTGGCCATTACATTTTAGAAAAGGGTTTTCTTGACCTAAAAATATGAAAATAATTGGTGCCATCTAGTGGCAATACATGATGCCTCTTCTTAGAGCAGTTGCTGAAACCGATGGCTGAGTTTCAGATGTGTGAGCTACGAATGGATTGGAGGAAGCTTAGACTCCAATGCACCTCTCAAAACAAGAAGGCTTAAGTTATTTACCGATTTAAGCATTCTTCCCCACCTCACATTTTATTAGAGCAGTAGAATTAGTTATTTGAATTCAACCACATTTTCTAGTCACAGTGGTGCTGAGAACACAGTGGGGTCTCAATAATCATTTATCGACTGGCATTCCAGCACTATAATGGAACAATAATAATTAGTGAAATGGCAAAAGATGGTCAGCAGGAGAGAGATGAATAAAACATCCTCTATAACCAGCCTCTAAATTATTGAGATTTGCATTTCTTTTCATCAAAAAGCCTGTCCCTGCCTTTCTACTCCCAACTGTACCCACCCCCAGCCACTTGGAAGCATTATATGGTCTCATGATTTTTTCTGGGCACTGATCTCTATCTGAACTTGTTTTGGTAATTCATTTATACCTGTTTTTTGTCTGCCTATCTCCTGCCAGAATAATTTCTTCTCTAAGGGGAGGGAATTTTCTTTTATATCCTTTTCTGTATCCTAAAATCTCAGTACTATGTCTGGCCAGAAGTACGCAATAAATATGTGTTGAATGAATAAATAGATAGATAATAGATGCTTTTTGGATAATTTTGCTGTCCACATGCTGCTAGTAGCAAGAAGCAGGAGCATTTCAGAAATACTGTTCAAACTCCACCAGCCTGATACTCCTGATACTTTACCAAACTCATCCTGGGTGCAGAAGCTGAATCAATCTCTCTCTGTCTGTGTGTGTCTCTCTTTCTCTCTCTCTCTCTGTCTGTCTCATTCTCTTTCTTTTCCTGATACTTCCTACTCTAGTGAAAATGGTTAAATCATCTATTGCTTTCTAGCACTTAAGGATTCTGTTAACTATGTCAACAGTGCTTGTCAGATAACCTTAAATTTATATGAAGTTGTCTCTTACCAGTTTCTTGGATAGCTCTTTGTTGTGCATTCACCTTATGTGACCAGAATCATAGAGTCTGAAGATGCAGAGTTTAGAGATTGATGTGCCTTATCATTAATGATGCTATTTATTTATGATTATGATCAGTTATTGAGTGTTAAATGGTGAAAAGACGATGTGATGTCTCATAGAAACCTGATCTCATCCCTGTTTAGGAAGTGGTAAAGGTGTAAATGTGTATGTAATGTAAAGGATCCCTGCAAAGAAAAGAGTCTCATTAAAGGCATCATTATAAATGTAATGTTACTAATCTGAGGTGTCCCTTTTGGGCAAAAGAACTGATCACAATTATGGATCATCTGTAGGGATGGTTTAATAAAATACTTCATAAAAGCCACAAGAGTTAATGGAGAATATGAGAAAACACACAATAGAATTAGAAATACCAACAGCTAATAAAGGTAAGAAAATATACACAAACTTCAAATAACATACAGACAGCATGGTTCTGGAGTTAAATTTGATCTGTCTTCAGTAGGCAATTCCATATCATATATCCGTAAATGGTAGATTTTTTAATAATGTCATGGCATTTTTACTAACTGCCTATAATTTGCAAATGCCATTGCTTAAGATCAAATTTTCAGTGTACCATATTCATCAGAGGACTGTAGCTCTAGCTAGTGATGTTTGTCCTTGCTTTTGGAAAGATCTATACAAAATTGTAGGTTATATATGATATAATTTATTATGAGTTGTCCTTAGGAGACCTGCTGTATCACCTATGTCATTTCCTTTCTCTGTGTGTTCTTTCCATAGATTTGCTGTCCCCTCTGTAATTTAGCTTATGAGAGAAATACAATGAACTACACTGGAAGAACAATTTCCAGATTGAGTTCTAGTAGAGACAATCTCCCATTCCTTGTAGAGTTAATTGCTTTTTATTCTGCTCCATATTTTCTACTCTCAGGAAATACCTCTTCCTCTGGCTATAGCAGTCCCAAATCTGGATATAAAATTATTTTTGACACTTTCATGTGGAAAAGTTTTAGCTTAATACACTGTTTCATTTGACCACCAGGTACTGGAATAGTAAACATTTCAAACAAATTTAATCTCGGAGATATTCTAAAGATTATCACAATTTGTATATTATTCTCCTATTGGTCACTCTTCATTTCTACATTCTCACAACTATTTCATGAGTATTACTGTATTCAAGGCACTCAATGTTGAATGACCGAAACCCTATACTCCATTTTCAAGACACATCAGCAGGAAGATGGAAGATTTGAAAAACAGACTTGAATATAGCGGTCACACTCAAATTATAAATATCATGACCACATCCAAATTACAAACAGTAAATTGTGGCCTTATCCACTGTTCTAAAAAAATTAGAGATTACTTTCAGTAAAAAACATGACATATTCTGTGGTCTAAATTGTGGGAAATGAATATGTGATAAATCTGGAAACATTTAGGGGAGCTGACCAATGGATTTCCTGGGCAAGAGTTATTTGCCTTAATGACAACCTTCCTGTCGCAAAGACTATTTTACTGTAACATGAATTTTTTTTAAGTTAGGAACATGTTTTACATAATTAATATTTCTTTTAAAAGTACTTTTGATAGGATTGAGCATCAATTAATCACACACAATTATATAAATTAGGCTTATCGTATTGCTTTTTAAAAGTAACTTGTTAAAATCTATCTCTGTTTGAGGAATGAACATTTTAATTTGAAGATGGTGGCAAGAGTGCTAATTTTGTATCAGAGATTACCTCATGTTTTTGCGCAGATCCGGTGCGTCAATGATCACAAGTACTTAACAGGAGAGGGTAGCACTAGAATATAGAGGAAGGATGGGGCGTGGATATGGGTGATTCCTAAATATAAATTTAATAGATTTTGAGTGTTTCCTTAGAGCATTATCCATTAAACAAGGAAGAAGCTTCTCTTATTTGTAAATCTCTCTCTAGCATCATGTCACTCCTGTGAATATGTGGCAGAATTACTGCTAATACTATATTAAAGTAATATCTATCTGAAATTTGAATAGATTTTTTATTTTCTGCATTGACAATCAACTACCATTTTTAGCTTTTATTTTTTTAACTACCTAGAAGCATCTATTGCAATTATTTGGCTATAGTTCAATTTTTCTAAAAATTAGTATTTTTCTTATATAGTTGTGCTAATACCCAATGAACATACTTTAGATATTATGATTTTCTCAGGGAACATTCATTTTCCAGTGGGAATGGAAAATGAATGTTCCCTGAGAAAATCATATTATCACTTTTGCAATGCCTTACCCCACTGTGGAGTAACAGCAAAAATATGTAGATTTTTCTCTTGATCAACTAAAATAATTATGTTTTCAAATATCAAATTGCATTTTTAAATATACGTTAATTGGCTATGGTTTATTAAATTTTTAGTACATTACTAGATTTAATTTACAAACATTTAATTTAGAATATCTATTGGTCTATAATTCTATTTTGTACTTTTTTAAAGATATTGGAACAGAGATTTACTACAGTTTTTAAAATGAAATAGGAAGGTTTATTTAGTTCTTTTTCTATGTTAAATTGCATGGGGCATTTCAGTTCCTTAAAGGTTTGATACATTCTCTCATGATACTATCAAGATATGTGAAGGGTCTGAGATTTTACCCTGGCAAGTTAACTGGTTAGCCTGCCATAGTTTCACAGATGCTAGCAGAAGACATGAAACTCCAGCCTGAGAGACAAAGGACTTTATTACTACACAACAGGCAGCATGAACTGTTTCCTTTGGCTCCAAGACTCAAAGGGTGATATGAAAGTGGTCCATGTGGATGCTACATATATCAGAGGTTTTTATCACAGCTGACAAATCCTTAATGTAGGAATCTCCCAATTTTATCAGGGGGCTTCTAGCAAACTTACCCAACTTTTACCTTGGAGGAAGACATTACCTTTGCTATACAAACATCATTGAAAAGAGAGTTCTAGATAGAAGCTGTTACAAGAAGTGTATGGTGAATTCATGGTGAATTGCTCCTAACAGATATTACTGGAGCTTGGCTCTTTTCTGAAGAAAAAATTTAACAATATATTCTTTTTTTTCCATTTTGTGTGATCAATGTTTGCTAATTCCTTTTGAGTCAATGTTGAAAAGCTATATTTTTCTAGAAAAAAATTATTTTAACAAGATTTATGATTAATTATCATTAAGGTATATGAAATACAATTTTTTACTTCTTCTGCTTATGTAGTCATACTTCTTTTCTTGTGCATTAGCCTTTTCTTTTTTTTACTTGATTAGCCTTGATAAATTTTTATATTTTGTTTTTCCACATACTCTGAATTCTTATTTATAAATATTCTTTTTTGTTTTTTAATTGATTAATTTTAGCTTTTTTCTTTATTATTTCCTTTGATTGACTTTCATAAGTTATTCTTTCTTTAAAGCAACTTGAGTTGTCTACTTTGGTTCATTATTTCTCATTTAGTAATTAAAAACAAATTTTTCAAATGATCAAGTATTCTCTGAATGCAATTTAGGCAATTTAAGTATATAGTGATCGCATTTAATGTTTTTAGTTGCACATTGACCCAGTTACAATTTAGGGAATGTAGCTGCCTTGAGGCCTTTTTGGGGGGTGGGGGATGCAATTAATAAATAAATAGCTGACATAAATCATTATTTTAAAAACTTTTTTTATCTCCCCAGGTTGAAAGTGGAGGGTGTCAGCTGTTGTTTAAATTTATGTTAAACAGTCTCTTTAATTTGCATGGCTGGGGGCCAGGTACTGTGAGGCATGCCTGCAATCCCAACATTTAGAAGGCCAAAGTGGGCAGATCACTTGAGCCCAGGAGTTGGAGACCAGCCTGGCAACATAGTGAAACCCTGTCACTACAAAAAGTACAAAAATTACCTGGGTGTGGTGGCATGGGCCTATAGTCCCAGCTATTTGGGAAGCTGAGGTGGGAGGATCACCTGAGCCCGGGAGGTTGAGGCTGCAGTGAGCTGTGATTGTGCCACTGCATTTCAGCCTGAGTGACAGAGTGAACATGTATCTCAAATAAATAAGTAATTGGTATGAGGTCTCCAACTTTTGCTCCATAGAAAATTTCTGAGCAAATAAGTCAATGAAATAATTAATCTGTTAACTAAAATTCCACATATTCAAAGTTCTTATATTTCAGTCTACTTGATCTGTCATAGACTATTCATGGTGTATTGAATTTCCTACTTGTTTCATTTCTGTGGGCTTTGCTTTATATATTTGCAGGTCTTAATATTCAGTGAATATAATAGGCTATAATTATTAAATGATCTTTTGGATTGTAATTTTTTATAAAATGGCAGCTTTCTTTTGTAATATTTTAAAGTTAATACTATTAACTCCTGCTTTTCTGTGTATTACAGTACTTTAATTTTGCATTCTATTATTGACTCTTCTGACTTATTTTTTAGATGTGCCTTCTGTAAGCTTTATATAATAATATTTAGAGTGATTTTGCTTTTTCAACCCATTCTTATTTAGTGATTCATTTGTATGATAGTTTTATTGGTTCTTGCTTCTGTCATTTTAATAGTTTCTGTGATAGCTTTCTGCTTTTGTCATTATTGTTATTTTTTGGTATGTATACTATTGTCATTTAATTTTATTGCTGTTAATAGAAAATGGAGACATTCCACTTTTAGTTATATTTTTGCTTAAAATAATTAAAGGTATCCTTAAATCTATTTTGTATTAATTGTCAAAGTCATAAATCAAAACTTTTACCTTACTCCAACAATATGAACAATTTGGCCCCTTTTCTTCTGTTATCCTTTCTCCCTCCTTGCTTCCTGGTCATAATTAATTGTGCTAAGAATTATGGCTTTCTTATCATTAACATGCTGTTATTATTTTTACCATGTAAATTTCCACTTTCAGAAAGTGTTTAGTCTTTTGCATTTAATTTTGTAACCATATCTTCAATAATTATTTTTATAATATTCTACATAGTAAATGGATTTTCATATTTGTTAAGAATTCTTTTAACTATAACCTCTCCCACTTCAGTGATTTTAATATCAATACATCTCTTAGTTGATCAAGCCACACATTTTGGGATTTCTTTCCAGTAGGCAATTGAGTTTATACATTTTCCAAGTTGTCTTTACTCATGAACAGCAAATGGTGGTATATAAATTTTTTAATGTCACAATCTCAATCCTTAACTGTAAAAGAAAATAATTACAAGATGTGCCTTCGAGACTTCTAGTGAGAATTAAACATGTAAACATGAGCACTTAAAACAGTTTTTGGTACAAAATAAGTGGACATCACATTAACAGTTTTATTGTTGTCATTACTATTTCTTTTCAAAAACTCTACAGATTTTGCTCATTCATTTATTGGTATTTTGTTTGGTTGAGAGAAACCCTGAAGGTATTTTTTTATTGCCTTTAAAGATAACCTTTCATTCCTATTTTTGTTCATTTACAATATCAAAAAGTTGCCTTTGTATATTTTAAATTAATAATTTTTCATTTTGCTCAAATAAATATGAAATATTTAATCTTGAACTCAGGGTTTTTTAGTTCGAGTTTGGGAAACTTTTGTTCTATTTTTGTCTTTCACTATTATTTACATTGCATTTGCTTTGACTTTTAAAATTTGATACCACTATTCCTGGACTATATTTTGTTTTCTGTTTTCTATATAATTAAAAATCTTTTGTTTTCCTTTGTCATGCTCAGGGAGATCTGTATTTGTGTCCTTCACATTAGTGTCAACTCTGAAGCCACTGGGATTTTGAGGTTATTTGTTCAAGAAGTTAGCTTCCCCTAACTCTTACATAGACCTCATTGAAAATCCACGTTGGATAGAGTCTTAAAAGAGCTATCATAGTTAGTCTTATAGACATTTGAGAGAAGAACATTCCAGAGACAAACTATTCAGTTGGCAGCATGCCTATACGTTCAAGAAACAGTAAGGCCACCAACTAATGTAGGGCAGAGGGAGCAATGAGGAGGATGATAGGTGAGGCTAGAGAGATAATGTGAACCCTTTTAAGGAATTTAACATTTACTTAGAATGAAATGGGGAAATATTTCAGGTTTTGAGCAGAGGAGTGGTAAGTCCTGACTTATGTTTGAAAAGATTGACTGAGGCTACTGGGTTAAGAATCACTGAGACTGCTGGTTCAGAGAACGAGAGTGGAAATAATAACGTCTTTATTTCCTACTTGTAAAGTTAATAATAACAGTAATAATAATAAGATAATGAAGTCAATATATTACTAAAATAATCAATGACTATGTAAATTATCTTGGCTTGTGAACGAGTTACTAGGCATATCAATAAAGCAGAGACAAGAAAGGCAAATGCGGTTATAATTTACTACATAAGTTAAGATAAAGATAATGCCTAATAAAAAAGAAAAATTATGTGACAGGAAAGCAAACTTAAAAACAAAGTTAAAAGGCAGATGACTCATTGGAAAAAGAAAAATAGTTGCAAAATATGTGGCACCTAATATCTTTAATTTATTGAGTGTCTATAAATGAAAAAGCAATACAAAATATTCCGGAAACTATGAAAATTCAGTTCATAGGAGCAAATATGTATATTAAATTGATAAATATTTCTGATAATCTCAGGACTTGAATTAATACAACAATGATATACCTTAATATAGGAAAAGAGGAAATTATGCTAATATCCAGAGTTACAATAGCCGCATCGGAAATGTGAATTTGTCCATTCCTTCCAGATGGAAATTTTGCAATGTTTTCAAAACCTCCTAAAAGAATATATGCTATGATCTACTACTATTCAACATTAAAAATATGTCCTATAAAAATGATTAGGAAACTATACAAAAATGGTTATTTAGGAATTTCCATCTAAGTGTGCTTTTATATTAGTAATGTGATACACAATAAGAGATAAGGCTGAGAATACAGGTAAAGAATATATTGTGAGGACTCAGTGAAAAGTTTGCACTTAATTTGCAGGGGGAGACATGAAAACTTTTTATGGAGTGTAATGTGCTCAGAGATGAACTGTATAGCAAGATCAATTAGAGAGCATCATACAGGATGAACTGAAATGAAATGTAGGCACTAGTTGCAGATAAAAGTCACAAAAAAGTGATTTGGTCGTCAGAGAAGTGATGAGGCACTGATGGAATAGGAATGCGGATGTAGACCCCACAGAGCCCAATGCCGAATCGTGTGTCATGTGAAGAAAACATTAGAAGGTAAGAGGTGGTGCCATCCTGGTTGACTGGTAACAGCTTTGCTGGCATTTTCAGTACAAAGAACTTTTGACGACTGAATTTTCTTAAAAGATGACCTGTTTTTAACATAGTAGATCCTTTTTTTTTTTTTTTTTTTTTTTTTTTTTTTTTTTTTAAGATGGAGTCTTGCTCTGTTGCCAGGCTGGAGTGCAGTGGCGCGATCTCGGCTCACTGCAACCCCCGCCCCACCGGGCTCAAGCGGTTCTTCTGCCTCAGCGTCCCGAGTACCTGGGATTACAGGTGCGCACCACCACGCCCAGCTAATTTTTGTATTTTTAGTAGAGACGGGGTTTCACCATGTTGACCAGGATGGTCTCGATCTCTTGACCTCTTGATTGCCTGCCTCGGCCTCCCAAAGTGCTGGGATTACAGGCGTGAACCACCGCGCCCGGCCAGTAGAGACTATTTAAGTGGAAATATGTACCCAGTAATTCACCATGCAGAGGTAGAGTTTGGGATAAGGAGTAAGAATGGAGTATAAGATCTGGGAGTCAGCCACTGCGTTGATAGTTGAAACCAGGGGAACACATAAAAACCTTGAAATAAAGTAGAAAATATTTGAAGACAGAATCTGGATATGTTACTCAATACATTATTGTTTCTCAGCTCTTTTCTATTCAGTTTGGTAAACCGGTTGGGGGCTCTGCAACGTTTCTCCTTTGTCACCGGGCTCTAAGTTAGGCCTTGCCAATAGGGGGCACTAGAGGGAGACTGGAAAATTTAAGGAGAAAAAAGAAACTTGTTCCTTACTGCTTGCTTCCTTTAGCTTCCTGTCTGTTTGTGGCTCTTCTCAGCGTCTTCCTAGGGAGCAGCAGTTCCTTCCCACAGCTTCACCTTAATACAACCCACGGCTTTTGCAACGCTTGCAGAACTGATTTTTTCACATCGCACATCAAAGACATCAGAGCCAGCCAACTGAAGCCCCGCCTCTGAAGTCTGTGCTCCAGGCTGGCAGAGCCTGTTCTTTTAACCCAGAGACATTCCCATCAGTCCAGAGGTTTGAGTTTCAGCTCCACAGGGGCTCAAAAGTGCCAAACATTGCCAAAGTGTTGAGTTATATATTCTTAACTTTGCCATTAGGGAGAGCATCACTGATAAAAAGAGTGGCATCAGTCCATTGGTGAAGGCAGAAGATCAAATGTAAAGATGAAAGGGGCAAGTACATGGAAAGGGGAAGCTTTGAAATACTGTTTCAAGGGCTGTAGTAATCAAGGAATTTAAATGTTTTAATGTATTTGTTTGCAACTTTTAAATACCGGAAATAAATATTTTTCAGCAAAAGGGAAAGAGACAGGATTGAGGGAGAGATTGTATTATATGTTGTGTGATGCAGGATTTGCTTAAATATTTGGTTTGCGTTTCACTTGGTGAATGCTTTGAAGTACAGAATAATACCTCACTCCTGTGAGCCTTCCAGGGTCTGTCACAATGTCTAGGACACAATAAATTATCAACATTTGCTGAATGGAAGTCTAAATGAAGTGATGCAACTCCTTAAATAAGTGAAAAAGTAAAATTTATATTTCAGTTTACTTTGGAAAAGATAAACTATATTGATTTTTGTTCATTCATTCATCGATGTATTTGTTCATTTTGAAGTCATGTGTTGTCAGAATCTGTGTGAGATTCTGAGCGTATTACAAAGGCAACACCTGCTTTTAATTAGCCCCCCTAAGCAAAGGTGAAAAAAACAGGCACAAGCCAATTAAAATAAGGTGTAACAAGTACTTATCTTGAATTAAGCACAGAGTTCTCTAGAACCTGGAAGAGGGGCTTGCAGGAAATCTGAAAAAAACTTGCGAAGATGAGTATTTCAGAACTAAATCTTGGAAAGTGGGAACAAGACAGCCAAGAAAAGAATACTTCAAGTAGTGAAAACATTAGGAGGAAAGGCATACAAGTGTCGAAAATCAGCATGCATTTAGGGAACTGCAGTTGGTTTATAGCGTTTGTAGATCAGATGCAGGGAGAAAGGTCCTACATATAGGTAAGAACCATGTCATGAAGGCTCTGAATGTCATACTAAGGAGTTTGTGTGCTAGGTTATGAATAATTGACCAGAAGGGTAACAAAGCTACACTTCCAGCTGAAAAACATCGCACTAAACTTCGCAGATGTTTCCGCTGGACTGCTGTTTCGCATTAGTGTCGCACTAACAGGCTATTGGTAGACTGAAACATTAATCTTGTCAGCACTTAGAGTTGTTGGGAATGGCCTAAGGATGGCTCGAGATTAGGCTTAGAAGCCTCTCCCATCAAAGAACCTTGTCCCATTACCCCAGTGCAATGAAGTGAAAATTTCTTTTTCTATGCATTCCATGACATAAACATGGTTCACTGTCATTGATTACATGTAATAAGTTGGAGACAGAAAAACGATATTTGATGAAGCTATACCAATGAAGAATTTAGAAGTGAAATTATGAAGTTCTAGTGAGATGAAACAGTGAATTCCAGATTTTTTTGAGTTAATGTAGACAGAACTTGTTGAGTCTTTGGGTGCTGATGGTGAGAGGAATTGTCCAAATATATATCAGCTTTCTGACTTTGACAACAGGAGAGTTGTGGTGTCGGTATCCAAAACCAGAAACTATAAATTGAGGAATAGATTTGGAACTGGATTCAATCAAATGTAAAGTATCTTTGGAGGAGCTGAGTACAGTGCCCACTTGAAATCTGTTAACTGAATCTGAAATTCAGTTAACAGAATACGGTTGCAGAAATTATAAGCATATGCATTGCATCAGAGGCTTCAGGAAATCTTTAATAATACAGGAACCTTGGAGAAGAAATATCAAGACACAGCCCTGGTTGGGTGATTATGAGATGGAAAAGGGAGTAAGAATAGCGGCAACAAAAGACTCAGAGGTTGTAATTAAAAAACGAAGTATAGGAGTTTGAAACTTCAGAGGTGGCATCATTCCAGATGACAACAAGTTAGAATGGTGTCCATGGGTATGAATGGTTAATGGAATGTGTAATTGAAGTTAACTTGATTTGAGTAATCCCATAAATTCTAAGATTAAAATGTTGGATAAGTCATCACAATAGATACTGAAGTAAAAGAGTATGATAGGTGGAACAAGAGATAGACAGGAAGAGAAGACTGAGTACCATGGGCCAAAGCCTTTGCTTTAGTGTGGAAAATGACCAGGAGACCATTGAGTGGCAGGGCAATAGGTGAGAGAAGGCTGAGTATTTTATTATTTAATCAATATAAATTCAAAACAGGAGTATTTTCACATAAGCATGGAGGAATAATGGTTTGGAAGCAATAATGGACAACTAGGTATACACTAACTGCAATTAAACCTTCTAGTATATGGGTCCCTAATAAAGTAGCAGTCTGTAATTCAGACCCAGGTTTAATTAATACAAACAGTTGTATCTAGTATTCTGAAATAAGGATAAAATATAGCTAAGCTTATTTACCGAGAAATGGCACCTCCAAAGTTCACATTGGAAGGGTTTAGACTGGGGTAATTGTTAGTTCAATTAATGAATATATATTGAGTTCCTGCTACATTAAATACACTATTCTAGATACTGAGGATTGTTGCAGTAAAGCACATCCCTTAACTCTGAGAAGCATATTAGCCTTACAGAGGAGACAGAATAATAAACATCATTTTAATATGCTTTGTTAACCACAGACAGAAACAAGAAAGAGGGACAGTGTTAAAATGCAACTTCTAAACATTGCCACCGTTTCTTTTATCAGAAAAGTTTTCAAGGAGAGAAAGCGAGTTACTGGGACTACCAAGACTTGATAGGTATTGCCTCACCTATACCATTACTAAAGGCATCGACAAAATATTAAGTTATTATAAGTATATATTTATATATCAGTGTCTATCATCAAGAATTTTTACAAATCGCATAAAATGGGCTAAGCATTGTTAAACATAGCATAAGATATTTTTAAATCTTGGTTGTTCATATAATTAAAAAGACCTCCAGTTGTCCTGTCCACCTTCCTTTAAATAGTATGAATTTTACTTGAGAGTTCTTACCTTCAAGAAGGTCACCTTGTCCTGCTTTCAGAAAAAATGAATTTAATGTTGCATAAATGAGATAGCTACAGGATTATAATGTTCATAAGCATAGATCTTAGCCTAAAGTGTTCCACCAGAGCCAGGAAATTGTTTTTAGTTACTATACGTTTCTAGTTCATTTCTATTTGTTTAAGCCTTTTAGGAGAGGTACAGATAGGGAGATAGAGAGAGAGAGAGAGACAGAGAGAGGCAAGCTAGCTCTTACTTTGTCTTTAGTGAGTTATCAGTGGTTTTCCATAGAAGTAACAGCACCAAGTGTTCCCTGTTAAAGTTAGGATTTTTGAATGTGGCCCTGATGCTCTGACAAATATCACAAATATGACTTGCACAGTGTCCTGTGGGGAGTATTGTTAACATTACCCAGGTAGCCCTCCCACTGTCTGATTTATTTGCTTATAGAGAACATGTATACCTGACTTCCTGAGGGAGCTGCATATCTCAAATTTGGGTGTCATGATAATAATAACAGTTTGAGAGAAAATGAAATAGGCTATAAAGAGAAAGGAAATGGAATATATAAACTATTGTACAGTGTCATGTTCATTTTCAGTACTATATAAAATAATGAAAATGTTTTTCAATAACCTTTGTTGATTTTTATAATGTGAAACACACTTTATGGAAAAAGACAATGAATGTACAAAGCAAAAAAATTAGTAGAAATAGTTTTAGCTTTTGATTCAAATCTTTGCATTATTTCCCATAAGTTTAGAGTTGAATTCTGAAATAGAACAACTTTAAGATAAAGGATCCTTCTTTTCCCAGCTTTGGCAATTCTAAGTTGATCTTTCAGGGTTCGAATATAAGTTTTTTTTTTTTTGATAAAGCAATCCAGTGTGGTAGGCCACAAAGGTTTCATTTTTTTAATTTTACAGTTGCAGTTGGAAAGCTTAAACTTAGAGATATTAAACAAGACTTTCTCATAATCACTCAGCTTTTAAGTTTCACACCTGGAATTATAATGGGTCCCCCTTCTACTAACCCCCATTACCCCACTACACACAAATATCCTGAAAGCCCTCAGTAAACAATAAAGCAGTAGGATATTATTACCACTCCCTACAAGTGCCCAGATGCCCTTGCGTTTGTCATTGTTCTTTGGGTACTAAGATCAAGTGGCTGGATGCGGTGGCTCGCACCTGCAATCTCATCACCTGGAGAGGCTAAGGCATGAGGATTGCTTGAGTCTAGGAGTTTGAGACCAGCCGAAGCAACATAGTGAACCCTCAGCATTATTGAAATTTTTAAAAATTAGCCAAGAATAGTGGCACACACCTGTAATCTCAGCTACTCAGGCGGTTGAGGCAGGAGAATCGCTTGAGCCCAGGAGGTCAACACTGCAGACAGCTATGATAGCACCACTGCGCTCCAACCTGGGTAACAGAGTGACACCCTGTCTCAAAAAAATTAAAATGAAATGAAAAAATTAAGATAAATCAAGGGGAGTTAAGGCCCAATAAAGGCCCAAAACTTTGTGATCAAGTGACTTCTGAAGTTAAAAGGTAGACAGAATGCAAGCAATATATCAAGTCCTTCTCAAAATGTTCATTAGTAAATCAGGCTTACCTTTACAAGGGGCACTTTACTCAGGCACATAGAACAACAACAAAAAACTCCCAATTTCAGCAGGTTCCTCTCACAACACCATAACCATTACCTGTATGATGGGAGACAGGCAGGTGATGTATGTTGGGCAGGAAATATTATCAGAAGTTATGAGGTAATAAAATGTAGTACCATAATTTGCACCCCTAGTTTAAAGATATTCGTATGCTCAGTTTTTGACGTCTTGGCATGTGGTAGGCCCTGTACCCATAACATCCAGAAGTTAAAAAAACTGCACAGCCAGAGAGCACAGTCCCCACCAGACTGCCCTCACTTCAGACACCAGTTGGCTTCAAATTTAGGGGTCCCACAAGTACCCTCAGGTTCAATAATTTGCTAGAAAGCTCACAAAATTCAGAAAAGTGCTGTCTATAATTAGTTTTATCATAGTAACAGAATATAAATTAAAATTAGCCAAGGGGAAACATATAGCATCGAGTCCAGGAAGGGTCTAAATACGGAGCTTCCGTTCATCCTTTGCTCCCTGGAGTCAAGGATGGTGTTACCTCCTCTCTGCCACAAAGTGTGACAATACATACAGAGGATTGCCAACCAGGGAAGCCTTTGGTATTCAGAGTTTTTATTGGAGCTCAATCACATATTGCCCCTGTGGCTGACCTTCATTCTCCAGCCCCTCCTGGAGGTCAGGATAATCGTCAGTTTTTCCAGAGGTTGGAACTGATGCTGTTGTAATTGCGTCAGTTACTGATAAAAGTAATTGCCGAAATAACTTTTGCACCAACCTAATATGTGCCCCAAAGTCCCCATTATAAGTTCCATTATTTGACTGTCTAGCAGCAAAGCCCCCAGACAAGTAAAGACATTCCAGAGGCCCAGAGGTCA
Source organism: Pan troglodytes (assembly GCF_028858775.2). Taxonomy (NCBI): domain Eukaryota; kingdom Metazoa; phylum Chordata; class Mammalia; order Primates; family Hominidae; genus Pan; species Pan troglodytes. The sequence continues at coordinate 42,968,980 of NC_072415.2, read as the reverse complement.
TCCCAACAGGTGAGGGCAAAGGCCAGACTGCTCTTTAGGTAATTCAACTCTACACAAATAATTACTCAAGAAACCAGACATTACTTAACAGCTTGAAACATGAGTCCTTACCCACATCCAGCCTCAAAGGATGCAGATAAATATGTAGAATTCCATAGATCATACATTTCCAGTAGAAGAAAGGAAAAAAGTAAAACATCAGTGTAGTATAAGTTATTACCATAGGACTCTGTCTAATAAATATAGAAATATAGTCTTGTGTCCTAAGAAGTTATTTAATCTGTGATCAATCATAATAGTAGATACCTGACTTTTAGGAGATAAACTATTCAAGATACTGTTCAATAGTCTGTGGAAGGGGAAGGTATGTGAGGATGACTTGAGAAAAAAATATCCATGCATCTGAATGGTAAGATTGATGGAGACATATTTACCTGTACTACAAAACACAGGAGGAAAAGCAGGCTTGGCAAGAAAAGAGCTGTAGAATGAAGTTATGTGTGTGTTGAGCTTAATGTTCGTAGGTTGTTTTTGAAATGAGGCCTAATGGACAGGTGCATATAAAAGGCTGATTCTTTCTCTCAGGTAACCAGGGTAACTTTTGTATCACTACTGGTCCTTTCTCGTATCAAATTTTCTCAGTGTGGCATTACAGCTTTTTAACTTAAGGCCATGAAACCCTAGAGGTTGGTTTCAGAGATCCGAAGATTTAGGCAAAAGATCAGGTAGACAAGCAGTAGTAGATCATATAGATTCATGTGTGAATTATCTGGAGTTATATATTTTACTAAACTTTTCTTTAGTATAGATAGTTAAAATTGTATTTTTCTTTTTTAATTTTCTTTCTTTTTTCTTTTTTTTTCTTCTCTCTCTCTCTCTCTTTTTTTTTTTAAGAGACAGTGCCTTGCTCTATCATTCAGGCTGGAGTACAGTGGTGCTATCATAGCTCACTGCAGCCTCAAACTCCAGGGTGATCCTTCTGCCTCAGCCTCACAAATAGTAGTTGGGACTTACAGGTGCATACCACTGCACCTGGCTATTTTCTCTCTGTCTCTCTCTCTCTCTCTCTCTCTCTCCCTCTCCCTCTCTCTCTCTCTCTCTTTTTTTTTTTTTTTTTTTTTTTGTAGAAACGGAGTCTCATTGTATTGCCTAGGCTGGTCTCACCCTCCTGGGCTCAAGCAATTCTTCCACCTCAGTCTCTCAAAGTGCTGGGATTACAGGCATGAGCCACCATGCCAAGCCTGAAATTGTGTTTTTCATTTGCATGTAGCCAAATATCACAGAAAAAGTTAACCAGAGAAATGAGTCAAGAAGATCATCATCATATCAACTGTTGTATGAAATTGACTAGATAAATATGTAAAGATTTCATCATAGAAAGCAAAAAGACATAAAAAAAAGTGATGGGAAGAAAGTACGAAAGTTCAACAGGTCAAATGCAAAATAGAAATACAAAGTTTTATTGGATGGGGGAAAAAGCGAGTGTGGTGTGTGTTCAGAAATTAGAGTTGGTGAATGTGAAGTCACTAGTATTCAGGAGTTAATTGAAGTTAAGGGTAAGCATTGACTTGCTCAAGAGATTGTACGGAGGGATAAATATGTGTATATATTACTGGTGCTCAGGCACCACATGTCAGTACTTAACCACTTGAGCTCTCTAGTTGAATAGCTCTCAGTTCTAATCCTGACTCCAGGATTACCTATTTCATTATCTTGGTCAAATTACATAACTACTCTAAGTGGCAATTTTCTACCAAGCATATAGTTATAAAGATTATCTGAGATATTTATAAAGTATTTATTTAATTGCCTGGAAGATAGTAAGCTAGTAAGTACACAATAAACGTTAGCTCCTATATACAGAGGTTAATACATATTTACTTAGTGCTATAGTTTGAATGTTTGTCTCCTCCAAAACTCATGTTGAAATTTAATTGCCATTGTAACAGTATTAAGAGGTGAGACCTCGGAGGGTGTTCAGGCCATGAGTGCTCTGCCTTCATGGGTGGGATTAATACCATTATAAAAGGAACATATTTGGCCCCCTTTTGCCTCTGCCTGTCTGCCTTCCTCCATGTGATGATGCAGACACACAAGTGTTATCCCAGATACTTGGGAGGACTTGATCTTGTACTTCTCAGTGTCCAGAACCATGAGAAAATAAATTTCTGTTGATTATATATTACCCAGTCTTAGGTATTATGTCATAGAAGCACAAAACAGACTGAGACATGCAGTATGCAAATGAACGAATATACTCCGCTCTGTAAATCAAGAAAAGGTAGTATAACCACTTAAATATAGTTTCCTGTAACAGTTTTTCAATAAACTATGGGTATTTGATATATTTGGTAGTGACATTAACATTTTCAAAAAATATATTGATATAAATTAAAAGCTACTTCCTTGAACTGATCCAGAATTCTATGTGAGATAAGACATTATAGAAATCACCTATAAAAATATAAAAAATGTTGCAATGTTTTGTACAATGTGGAGTTAGGAAAGTTAAATATATTTCAACCTAAAGACTTTCAAATGAAGCATTCCACAGTAAAATGTCTACTATGTGAATTCCTCTCCATATAAACATGGGTATGCACGACTCAGTTATTTGAACTATATTTAACAAAGTCATTAATTGGATAATTTTAGTTCTTTTCCTCTGCCACATCCTTGCCCAGTGGCTGTCCCCTCAAAGGCTTCCTCAGACTTCTTTATTAGATTTGTCTTTTTTTTTTTTTTTTTTTTTTTTTTTTTTTTTTTTTTTTGTGAGACGGAGTCTCGCTCTGTCGCCCAGGCTGCAGTGCAGTGGCGCGATCTCGGCTCACTGCAAGCTTCACCTCCCGGGTTCACGCCATTCTCCTGCCTCAGCCCCCCAAGTAGCTGTGACTACAGGCGCCTGCCACCACGCCCGGCTAATTTTTTTGTATTTTGTTTAGTAGAGACGGGGTTTCACCGTGTTAGCCAAGATGGTCTCAATCTCCTGACCTCGTGATCCGCCCGCCTCGGCCTCCCAAAGTGCTGGGATTATAGGTGTGAGCCACCGCGCCCAGCCTAGATTTGTCATTTTATTCTCTGCTTCCACTGAGTCTTAGAGAGAATTTTTTTTTTCTTTTTCTTTTTCTTTTTTTGAGACAGAGTTTTGCTCTTGTCACCCAGGCTGGAGTGCAGTGGCACGATCTCGGCTCACTGCAATCTCCGCCTCCCGGGTTCAAGAGATTCTCCTGCCTCAGCCTCCCAAGTAGCTGGGATTACAGGCGCCCACTACCATGCCCGGCTAATTTTTGTATTTTTAGTAGAGACGGGGTTTCGCCATGTTGGCCAGGCTGATCTCAAACTCCTGACCTCAGGTGATCTGCCCACCTCGGCCTCCCAAAGTGCAAGGATTACAGGCGTGAGCCACCGCGCTGGGCCCATAGAGAGGATTTTACTCTTCACTGTTTATTACAACTTTCTGTTGGAAAGCCTGCCTCTGTTGTAGATTGTAATAATTGTGCAGGCAGGGACAGTGTTTTTTTCTTTTTCTCCGATGCCTATCAGAGTGCTTTGATATAAAATGGAATTATTAATGTCCACATCATGTATTTTTTACATTGACCATGTCTCTATTAAGTGTAAACGTGTTAGTATACCCTTTAAGTGCTGAGAAAATTCAGTTTAGTGTCTTACCCACAGACAAACTGAAGTCCTTTGTTCAGCTGCTTAATTGATCTATATCTAACGTTTTATGTTATCTAGCTGCTGCATGTATTTTTCTGTATTTTTATTGAATTCATACTATATTAAACTCTGCTATAGGAAATTGCAACCAAGTTGAGGGAGACTTACATGTTAATATAACAGTTGTAGGTGACATAAGTACAATGGCCAACTGTACATAAGTACAAATGGTCCATGAAGGAAGCGACTGTTTTCGTGTCACCACAGTACCTACTGTATATTATTTATTTATTTAAATTCAATTTAAACAAGGTTATGAAAGCTACAGTTATGGCTAAATATAGTTTAAAACATTTATTCATTATCAGTTTCTATCATATAACAGAACATGTGCAACTTTACCATATTTTTAATGTATTACTAATTTCTCAGTTGCCTTTGGAAATTAAGATAATCATGTTTATTACTTAAATTGATGGAGTTGATAATATATCACCACTCAAAATAATTTTTACTTAAATATAGATATTTATCTCACTATATTTTTTGTCCTGACCATGGAATTTGTATTTTTGTCTGTCTCTCGTTTTATTTTCTTCTATCTCATATTATTCATGGAAAGAGTTTATTTGATTACTATTCAGAAGTACAGATGACAAGGCATATAAATCCAATAAATATTAAAAGACTAAAAATTAAAAATTTGAACTCTCTATGCACGTGAAACCTCTTCAATGCATATCTGTGAAAACTCCAATCGCCAAGTGAAATTGCTAATATTATTAGACAGGAAAATTGATCTAATATTATATATTCTTGTAGGATGCATTACGTTAATAGAATCCTCAGAAAATACTTACATAGCCTGCTCTAAACCTAATTCTCTTAGTATAGAAAATAGGCAGCAAATTATTCTTATAATCCTTGAAAATAAATTCAAAGTTGAAATAAAGTAGTTATCATAAATGACTTCTTATAAAATATATGGGATAGTTTTTTTAGGACAAAATTTTCTAAAACAAACATTTGTTGACACTTTACCATGAATTAGGCATTATGTGACTTAAATAAAGATCTTGTCTCCAGTGAACTCACTATGTATTGGAGAGACCTTATATTAAAATAATAATAATAAATATGGCAAATCCAGTAATAGATATGTGTGTAGAGTACTACTATGGTGGCATCCAACCCAAACTTGAGGTCAGTGAAAGAAGGAATTCTGAATGTGGTAATCTAATTTCTTAGAGTTGTTTGAGAAATAGCTAAGAATTGTGGAGCATAACAGAATAATAGATAAATGTATAAGTTTAATAGTATAATTGATACATATAATTACTGAAACCATCATGCTGACATAGTTGAATATCATGCCTTAAAAGTGAGATAATATGAGCAAGTGAGAAGCAAATTGCTGATGGAGGGGCAAAGTGTATTTGAATAGAAGGACTGAGTATATTGCTGCACTATTGGGATGTTCATTGAAAGTAATGAGAGAGAGAAATAATGAAGAATAAGTTAAAAGATTGAAAAATAAAGGTAAGGCGACACCCAAGATTCTGGCTGATGTTTCAGAGCAGATATTTACAGGAAACACCAAACTGCAGATGTGAAGGATAATCCTCTATTATACTTAGCTTCTCCAGTATGAAAGTGAATCAGGGAATTTTATAATATTTTTCTCATTTCTGGAATTGTTCATTAGGGAGCCAGCTCTGCCTAACATTGCATCAAATGTCTACCTTGGAAATATGCAACTTATCTCAAGTTTGTAACATATGTAGAATGTATAAGCTTTTTTCATTGACTGGTTTCACAGTAAACACATATACTTAGAGAAAATAATAACTAAAAGTATTACCCAGAAAACAAAATTATAGAAAGGAAGAAACAACCAACTAATAAAAATTATAAAGTTAAATCTATTTGTAGTCTTAGAGGAGTCTCTGCTCAACAGTGTGGGCCTCATTCCTCAAATTCTGTGTAGCTGTGAAGGAATTTATATCAGTCAAGATTCAGTCTGAGAAACAGAGCCTTTTAGGAGCAGTATGGGAATAAGAGATGTGTTATAGGAATTCAACCTAATACACAATGAAATAAGCTTGAATGAAAGATCTGGAAAGAGAAACTGGAGGAGTAGAGAGTCACTAATTAGTCTTCCAAATCACTAGAATAGGGGAGAAGTCTAAGCTTCCTAAAATTCTAAGAAGCCAAGTACATCCAGCCACTGAAGTAGAACCATGAAGCGGGGGCTCATGGAGAGTTCTGCAGGAAGCTACTGCTTCTAGGTGTCAGCTACCTTTGTTGTCCACAGCCAAGCACTGGTTGGTGAGTCTCGGGCTTCTTTTAGCAGTGTCAATGGTCAGCATATGATCTGGTTGCACAGTAGAGAATAAGGGCACACTGGCATCCATTGGGTATCTCCGTATCTATCTGTCACCATATATGACCATGGTGACCATCCAAGATTAGGGCTACCACTTCAGTATGCTTTCAAAATCGCATGCAAATTCTTCATGTTTTTTCTTTTGACATACTCTAAACTGGAATCTTATAGTCAAAGGTTTTGTGAGAAATGTAGTTCCCAACTAAACCGAGTTGATAATAACATAATTCAATGCAGTCTACCCTTTTGAGCTTGACATCCACACATGCCTTTAAAAAATATGTTTTGCTTCTAAATAAAGTCAATTGCAAATACTTCTTCTGATTCTCATGTTAAAACTAGTCTCCATAAAACAAAAATATGCCAATTGCTTAGCCAAAACAGGATACACAGTTCATATCACTTTGTACATTTGACTAAGTAACACTCCTTGTATGCTATCCTGTAATGTAAATACCAAGATACAGGGCTAACCACTAATACTATATCTTGTGTTAAATATTACTGGAAGTAGATGGGACAAAAATAACTTACATATATGTAAACATATAAATATGAATACATATATAATATACAAATATATTCATGTCAAGACAAAGAAGAAATAGTCATAATTGCAATTGTTCTTGTTTCTGCAACTGGTCATCTGTTCACATGTAACTTTACAACTTTATTTATAACTTTATTCTTCTGCTGCTTATACTACTTGCCCTTAGCAAACCCCTCATCTTCTTATTGTTGCTTGTCTATGCAGATGACACAAATCTTCATTTCCATGGGGTTTTTGTTATTAGCCATCCTGTCTTGGTTATAATTTTCCATTTACTTTCATCACAGGTCATGGGAGTACTAACTGATACCCCAAAGAAACTCCTGCATTTCAAACCTGGTCTCCCTTACTTGCATTAAGTAGTAGTGGCTCGATTTCTCCTTGAAAGTCATAATCAATCATCCAAGCTAGTAGACTATCACATTTTTTGCCTGTTGATTCACTATCATCAGGATTCCAAAATGACCAGATGGAAGTTTCAACTTCAAGTTCAATCAGACGATTACATTATCCCCTCAGGAAAATTTTCTATTATTTCTATCCCTTAATACATGAACCACTGTAGTCATTTTCTATTGCTGCCGTAACATATTTCCACAAACTAAAATGCTTAAAATAACATCCATTTAATATCTTAAAGTTCTATCTGTAGAAGTCTGACAAGCTTGGTTGAAATCAAGGTGTTGGCAGAGTTGCATTTCCTACTGGAAGTTCTAGGGGTGAATCTGCCTCCAAATGCATTCGGGTTGTTGGCTGAATTCAGTTCCTGTGGTTGTTAAAACTGAAGACTCCACTTAGTTGCTGGTTATTGCCCATGGCCACTCTTAGTCCTAGAGACCTTTTTCTGGCCCTGACATGTGTACCTTTACACCTTAGAACCAGCAGGTGGATCTAATTCTTCTCACCTTTGAAATCTCTCTGACCTTCTCATTTGTTTCATCTTTCCTGCTTTCCTCTTTTGCCTTCTGCTGCTGCTTTTAAGGTCTCATGTGATTATGCTGGGCTTATTTGGATAATCCAGGATAATCTCCATATTTTAAGGACATTTGATTAATTCCCTTAATTTCATTTGTTAAGTCTTTTCTCAGCAGTGCCCAGACTAGTGTTTGAATAAGCCTAAGATGGAAATCTTAGAGGGACATCTTTAAAATTTTGAGTACCATAACCACAAACCACAGACCCTATACTGATTGCTGATTTAGAGCATGTTCCACATTCTGGAGAACATTACCCTATCCTGCATGGCATTTTACCTAACTGGCACCATGACTGAGTCCACCATTTTATCACATTGTCTTTGCTGGCTTAGTGCTATTATTTGTTCCCTACGCTCCAGCATTTCTTTATCCCTATTGCATTCAGATAATTGATTTTGATGGAATATTTCCCCAGGTCACTCTTAGCCAGCAAAGAATAACCGAGCTCTTGAAGAATGTTGGTATTTCCTTCCCCATTGTATTTTTCAAAGCCTTGGTGAAGGGAGTATCGAACTACCCAGAAAATATAGGCAGAAACTGTTAAGTAGATTTCACATGGTAAATCCACTTCAGGATTCTGATCTCCCTGAGACTGGCTACCTTCTTTCACATACCAAGGAAGTTCTAGCATTTCAACTTCATTTTACATTGGCCAACTTTGGGTCTTGGGTTTAGATGACTCACCACTCAAATGGAGATTCTTCTATCTGCTCAAGAAAATACTTTGAATTCAGAACCTCTCATTAGTGCAATCGTATGAATAAATTTGGCCTGATCCAGCCTTATTTCACCATAAACCAATATCTTTAGGCCAATTTCTATACATACCTAGCAAGTTTTTGTTTATACAAATTTTTAACATTTTAACATTATTTTGATGTATGTGGTGCATACTCAAAGGTCACATTTTGTATCTGATCCCTGAGTCCTCCTTGAACTTGAGTCTGGTTATAACCTAGAAGGAATGAGATATATTGAGGGTGTGTCTTAAAGAGGTCAGTATTTCTCTGAAGGGGATTGACATTAGGAAATGTCATACAAGAAGAGAGTAACTTCCTTCGTCAGGAGAGAAAGGGTTGCATCTATTGCGAAAAGAGGCTACAGATGAAGATGAACTGAATGTGGAGTCATGGAGTGGAGACAGGGTGGGCCATATCATGTGGTTGGCTCTGTGTCCCCACCCAAATCTCATCTTGAATTGTAATCCCCACATGTCAAGGGAGGGACCTGATGGGAGATGATGGATCATGGGGGTGTTTTCCCCCATGCTGTTCTCATGATAGTGAGTGAGTTCTTATGAGATCTGATGGTTTAAAAATGTTTGGCAGTTCTCTCTCTCAGTCTCTCTCTCTCTCTCTCTCTCCTGCCACCATGTAAGATGTGCCTTGTCTCCCCTTTGCCTTCCTCCATGATTGTAGGTTTCCTGAGGCCTCCCCAGCCATGCAGAACTGTGAGTCAATTAAACCGCTTACCTTTATAAATTACCCAGTCTCAGGCAGTTCTTTATAGCAGTGTGAAAACGGACTAATACAGCATGTCTGTCTGTCCATCACGACCTCTTTCTACTGCTCTCTCTGACTGCAAAGGTCTTCTAAAAGTAAGAGTCAGTGCTTCACTTCCACCTTCCAAATCTGATACCAGTTAACGTATTGGTCACTTCTAATCTAGAATTGTGGAGGGAAAGAGGTTCTGGAAAAGAGTTTCCAATTTAACAACATGAAAACAGCACAGTCTAGCAGAAGGTCCAAATCTTGGTCTCTGGGCAATCCTTTATAGGCTAGGTAGATTCACAAGGATACACTGAAAGAAAAAGTAACAATCTCAATACCCCAACATAAAACTAAACAAGGAAACTCAGGGATGAGAGTTTCTTTGCTGATGAATCATCATATGGCTCCATAGACTTTAACCTGAACTACGTCCTTGTTTCTCTCTTATTAATTATGCAGAATTAGAACATTGTCACTTAAAAATAATCTTTGACTATGTTTTGGTCACTACACATGTAAGAAAATACTTTCTCAGGTGGTTAACACACATACTATGGTCAGTGCATCTGGTCTACAGACAGAAGAGGTGGTCTGGGATTGGCTGACACCATATACAACTGCTAAGAGTGCTAAGTTGCTATTTAAGATTAAAATACCCAGTTTAAAATACACACACACACATACACACTCTTTTACTCATGTAAGGCAGCTTATTAGATTAAAAATCAGAATAATTTCCTAGTAGAAAGAGTGATATGTAATTTTAAACATTTTGAATGGCAAATTCCAAGTTTTATCATGTACTGTACATATTTATGTGAGTACTAAGCATCTTGAAACAGGCCTCATCAACTACATCATATGTATCTAACTTGAACATATTACAATACTTGACATATATTAGATAATAAATTATTCTTAGAGGCATGACTGAATAGATGAAATATGGAATCATTAAGGCAGATGAAAGATGAACTCTGTAAGCCTGGAGAGATTTGTTGTTGCGGTTGGTGTTGGTGGTGTTGGTAGTGGTAGTGTAGTGGTTTTTTTTTTCTTTCAAACAATACCCATTTTCTCACTCTAGAGATATTCTGGTGAACCACCAGAGCAAGAAAATAAAGTTGGAAACTACTGACCCATAGGTATTTTAAGATGATACTTTCTATGTAACTTCTTCTTTAACCTTCATACAAAAAGCCCAGGTTTTCTCTGCTCTTGTTAAGGGTATTCAAGATTACCTTAAATTAAGTGGTACCAAATCAGAACTTCCCCTTTTACTAAATATATCTAAATTTCTCTTTGTGAGAAAAATTTTTGATGTGTCTTTTCTATATTTGTTTACTGCGATCTCCTTGTGTAATAACCTTCTACTTTTGACTTTATTTTTATTTTTTAACGTTCTTTTTAAAAATGTTCCAAAGGAGGTTATTTAATTTCTCTGCAGACTGTGGTTTCATACTGTAGCTAATATAAACCAGATACTAGAAAAGATAATAATACATACTGGAGTATAATGATTTAGTGTGCTTTTTCCCCTGTGTTTGCATGTTTACAAAGATTTAAAGCAGTATTCGCAATGTACTCTTACCCCTTTCATCCATATCTCTTTTCTGCATTCCTTCATTTGTCATGGAAGGTGTTTTCCTTTTTCTTTAAAACAATACTTTCCCTGCCACACTGCATACTCTGGAAGAAATGGGGTTTTCTCTTCTTGTTCATCCTTGCAAGTTTCCCTCTGTACTTTCCAGTTTCCCCTTTCTTGCAGTAATTGTGATGCAGGATGAGCACACCCCTTTCCCAACCTTCTCTCAAATGATTTCTTTAAGCTGCAGTGCACCTTTCTGTGGAAGAGGGGCCTAAGGAGTCACACCCCCACATTCACCTGAAAGATATTAGATGGCTATCTTTACAGTATTGCTGTTGTCATACTTTCAGAAAAAAAAAAGCTGTGTACAGATCTTTACTTGAGTCTTTTTGGTCTCGTAGAGATGCAAATTAACCTTTCTATTCTGCTTCACTTCAGTGCAACTAGTTACAAGAACCAATAATACCACAGTGACCTGATTTCAATAAGTAACTGTGAGCAGGTTAAGTAAACCTGAATAATGACCACTCTGCTCCTTGAAAGATGTCGGTTTTTAAAAATTTTATAATACTTATGTTAATAACTGTACACATTTTCCCATCATTTTTTAGTAAACTATATAATACTTCACTATTACAGAATGTGCTCTGGTAGTTCATCAATAAAGGAAATATAATTGGAAGCAATTGATTCATTAAACAAAATCCTGTAGGATTCTGAGTCTATGAAGTTTTCCCCCAAATATAGACTAATATTTGAAGAAGGGCACAGTTGAATGCCTTTGGCTGCAGCAACTTTCTATTTTAAACTTACTAGGTTCTTCGTTTTCTGGTCAGTGTATACTGGTTAGTGTATATCTGTTTGGTTGATGGCAGTAATGTATGTATATATTAGACTGTCTTATTATTCAGTCTTTTGTCCTGCCTTCACTGCTTGCAAATAACTATTGATTGCATTGCTTATTCCTCATATCTGAAACATTGAGTCATAGCTTTTGGTTCCTTGTAAGTAGCTGTTACTTTGTTTGCTTCTTGGGTAGCACTCTTCCTTTTATTCTGTACAATATCTATATGTCAAAATTAGATGACAATGGCATTCCAAAGTAAATACATCATGAGTATTTTTTTCAAACAAATATCTACTAATGTTATATACTATGAACAAGAGAGGCATAGTCTCTTGACATAATCTGTGCTTGTGCACAAGTCATTGACATTTGTGACAGGCTAAAACAAAATATTTTATACACTAAAAAACAAATCTAAACATCCTCTTTCCTTCTTGTTTGAAATCCAAATCTACAGTTCAAACTTAAACTGAGAATAACTTATTTCCACTAGTTACACTTTAAGCTGTAGACATATTAATAGGTGGCAGTGATTCTGGGTTAGAGTAAACATAGATAGAGAACGGATAAGTCTTTTAAGATAAACTGAATCACTCTAATAAAATATTAAATAGCACATGTGAATCTCCCCAAATAATTTTTCATTGAAAATTCATAACAAGTTCTGTTGCTTCCTAAAGGCTACCTGAACACATCATGAAAATTCTATAGATCAGAGTGCAATGAAGTAAGAGTGAGTAATAACCACTGACTAGAGAAACTTGTAGAATAAATCTATTTAATTGCATATTTAAGATGAGCTTGGCTTCTGTGTGGGGGGAGCAGAGCTGAATGCCCTATCACAAACCCAATAGCGCCAGTGTCAGTGAGCTGTGTGAGTTGTCTCTATGGGTTGTAAATTGGATCCCCTCAGTGACCAGTTAATGTTTTCTGTATTTACGGCAGTATTTCTGTTTTTCACAGCCACCAGGGTACTTTGGCAACATAAAAATTTAAAAATAATTTTTAGCAATCATACCGTGCCAATTTTTTATAGTTAAAGGGGCTCATTTAAATTGGAAAACCTGCTAGTCTGAAATTTTCATCTGAAGGATTACCACCAGCCAGAGCTACTTGTCTGATGAGGGTTTCACATGGCTTATCTAATGTGAAATCTCCATGTGGTATATAGTTTCATTAAACGGTGATCAAGAATACATTAGTTCAAAACAAGAAAAGGCAATGGAGCTTAATCCGCCAGGCATCTTGGCGCAACAACTTTAAAAGAGTTATTGAAGTGAAACAATTTGAGAATTAAAAGTCTTCCACTTATACAAGACTCCTGTCAAAAGCCTAAAAGTCAGCCTTTCCTTTTTCTGTTCTCTGTTTATATACCACAACAACAACAAAAAAGCCCCTGAAACAATATTTTGACTGTTGTAAAGCCAATAAAATGCATATATCGGTGAAATAACCTAATCCATTTAAAAACCAGATTTATCAAGATAGAAAAATAAAGTAACTCGTAGATAACATAGAAATAAATAGAAAAATAAATTCTTTAGAGAAAAAGGTAAGAAACAAGTATTGGTGTGATGTAATAAAAACTGAGATTCATATAGCCTATGTTTATGTTTTAAAAACAATAGTATTAGCTCCTCTTACTTAAGAATTGATCATTAAACCAAATGGTCACATTGCAAATATACTTTTTAAAGAGACATTGGGATATATTTATGATTATATATGAATATAAGACAAATGTTAATGATTTTCCATTTTAATGTACAGAAATTCATAATAATGTTAAATGATTTGAGTTACACTTTTTTATATATCTCAGTAATGTATAATAGAGCAATACCTAAATATTTATAAAATTAATTTGACTTGTCATGTTGACATATATAGTGAGAGACTATGCATACATTCCTTTGATCTAACTAATCATTTTCATCTATTAGCACTTGATGAAAAATGTATTAGCTTATGTCAGGAAATTTCAACTCCCAGCACCAAAGATTTGAAAGATTTCTCAACATGCTTTAGCACACAATATAAAGAGTGAGATTTTAAAAATGTTATTACAAGTATATTTTGAAGAGTTTGAAATTTGTTATATTGAAAGATAGTATAAAAGACAGACTTATAATTTGATTTTTTAAAATGTAATCTTATTGTAGTACTTTAGAAAAATTACAATCATCTGAATTTAAAAGATCAGCTTCTGGAAATATCTGCCATTAAATACTTATTTTTCTACTTGTTATTCAGCTTGGATTTAAAGATACTATAAAGTGCATACTTCCCTACATTTCTCCACCAGTGTATTTCAGCCTTAGTCTTGAAGGAACTGTGTCTAATGGTGTAAAGATATTTCAGGTTATGTATTATTTAATCTGAGTTCTCTTGTGAAAAGTGATATATTCCATGATAAAACTGAGAGTTATAAACATTTTTTAAAATCTCAAACAATATGTGTCAGCTACTTTGCATTTTTTACCTTTTTCTTGCAAGTCACAATGATACAAAGTAAAAATTTCTTTTATATATAAGCTTCACATTTTGGGGATTTTTTATTGTAGTATAAGGTGCTGTAATTATGATGTTCCCTTATTACACGGTATGGTGTTTGCCACTAAGGAAAAATGTTATAACTTAAGAGATTTTATGATTAGTGACTTTTTTTCTTAATATGTCATTTGCATATACTTCCCTATTTTGTTGTTGTTAGGTAGCCTTTGAAAGAAATTAATAAAGTTTATGTAGTTGGCAGCAAGTATAGCAACACAGAATTTAGGCACTCCCTAAATTCAATCAGAGTTTAGATAAAACACAGACTATATTAATGTATGGGCACTGTTATAACCTCTATTAATATAGTTGAAAGCCGTCAAGCACCACTGATTCTCAGAAACATAAAAAAGTTTGTATTAAAAATCACTGAACAGTACAAAAGTGGGAACAATACATATAAATTAAATTCAACGCTCAACTTTATAAAACACCTTTCTTTATAAAAGATGGCCCATGTTTGCATGCATTTCATGTTGTAGTAAATACAAGGTTTTTAACTGGGAGTACTCAGATGCTTATTGTTTATTTGACAATTTATCTTCTTAGGTTAAAAGATTATGAATTTTTACCCAAAACACAAATGTCCTTTTATTTTTATAGTTTTAGGGGGCCCTTTTAAAGGAAGTTAGTATAAGAATGGCAGTATTTACTGTTGTCTGCATTTGAGTGGTTCACAGCTGAGCACTCCTCTTGTGTATTCAGTGACAAATGGCAATCACTTTATCATTTATCTTATGACAAATAGCAGATTCAGCCACAAACTGCTGGCCATAGCAAACTTACAGGATGAAGTTCTTTATTGTTTATGGTTTGTGGGTTGATGTATTCATGCCTTGTTTATTTGTGAAATGAACAAAAATCAGTAAGCAGGCATGAACAGAAATTTGGCCACGCAATCAATTGTACTTTTTTTCCTTCAGTCTTCCAAGGACCTTACAAGGAAATTCGCTGAACTAGGTCTAAGCTATAAGCTACCTTTAGAAAAAAAAGTCATTAGAGGATGCACCAAATTGTGACATTATGCCCTTAAGCCAAAATAACATTGAATGGAGTTCCTACCTCGCATTAACCCCCTGAATAAGGGTCTTAAATTTGATAGCAAGCTATTGTCATAGACAAGTGGCATAGGCCAAGAGTAGAAGGAAATTACCCCATACTTTCACAATTTAAGCAATACGTTAAAGTTTTTACTTCTTGTTTTGTACAGCTAAAGGAAATTTGCAAAGCAACTTTGTACAGCAATGTAAATTGTACCTGAATTGCATATACCAACTGTTTTGTGATGGCATATGTTCTTAGGTTTGTTGCTAATGTAGCTTATATAATTGATATATAAGGAAATATTGAAGTAGGTCACATTCTGTGACATGTTTGAGATTAAAGTATGTGACACTGGACAATAACAATAGCACATTTTTAAAATTGTAGCAACACATAGACAGAAAAATGTAATTTTTATTCTAAGTCTATTTCTTCCAGGATGTCTTTGAGAAATTTAGTATGACTCATTGGATTATATTTTATAATTAGCATACCTTTTAAAATCATTATGATATATTATACTGGATCTAATGAAATTTATCAAAATTACTGATCTGTTGAGTTAATAGTGAAAAAAATTACTAGTAAAGGTAATCCAGTTAATAAAAAAGTATTAACATTGGGGGAAGATTTCTTCTTTTCTTTAAGGATACATGGATATAAAGAAGGACTTAGTTATACATAAATAGAAAAAATAAGGCACCTATGTACAGTATGGAATCAAGTTTTGATGTCTACACCACTAATACCAAATCAGCAAAAGAAAGTAATGCCTAAGATTTTGCCGATTTTCAAAACTCAGTAGGAAAATGTGATGTTTTAGGGTAAAATAAATGATGGACTCATTTAATAAAAATTTAATGTACATTTATTTTCAAGTCATATTCTTAAGTGCTTTGCATAAAAGCTATTTGAATAGCCTCCAAGCAAATGTCTAAGTCCCATAATTTGGTGTTATAAAAAACAGATATTTGCAGCGTAATATATTTATCATTTATATCCTGAAAAACTTTCTGCCAGAAAAAAACAAGCCAAAAAAATTTAAAAAAAAGAAATCTGTCCCATTAATGTCCATGAAGTTTGTAGACTAGCGGTGTTAAAACTAATATTCTGAAAGGAAACTGAAGTTAGAGGTCCAGAAAAAGCTATTATGCAGCTCTGAGATTTGCATATGCTATCTGCTTGGCTCATCAGAGGTGAATGATAGTTTCCACTGCACTTAGTTACAAGCCAATCTAGATGCAGTTATTTGCATAAACAATTTGATTGGTAAACATTGCTCTATACCTCTGTGTTGAAAACTTTTGGGGGAAGAGACACTATTTTGCTATTTCTTTTTAAAATCACACTTGGGTTATATTTCCTTTGTGTTATGACAGAGAGAGACATGTTTGCTATTTCTTTTTAAAATTATACTTGGGTTATATTTCCTTTGTGTTATGGCAGAGAATAGAAGACAAAGAAGAATGATATACAGGTAAAATTTGATCAAACAGATAATGCAACAAGAAGACAAAACATGGCTTTAAAAATATTATTTGAATTAAGACTAGTTAATAAAATATTTACTGAAATTACTCTGAAAAGAGAAAAGTTGTCAATAAACCCAGATCTATAATTCAATCATCAATATTTGGATAAATTTTTATGCTCTTTTTCTCTCTACATCTATATTTTTTACAAAACTGTAATGATTAACTTATAATTTTATACACATTTTTTCACTTAGCAGTAGATTATTTTCCATGCTACTATATGTTCCTTAAAACTATATATATATAGTTTATATATATATATTTTATATATATATAGTTTATATATATATATATTTTATATATATATATATATTTTTTTTTTTACTGAGTGCTTTAGTAGTCCATCAAGGAATAAATTCATTAAACAGTTCTGGAAGGACTAACACATGTCAGATATTGTTGAAAGTTGTATATAAAATTGTTATCACTATGATGCCGACTGCATTGAGCTTACAATCTAGACAGAAAAATAGAATGAGAAAAGAAAAAGTACAGGGTGATAAATGTGGGGTGCATTGAACAGTTCAAGAAGAAGCATCTAAATCAAAATAGGGGCCCATGGAGGGTTTCACCAATAAGATGACTTTGATCTAAATTTTGATTTAAAATTTTTAAGAATATGTAGGAGCTAGCCAGGTAGAAACAGTATATGATAGAAATTTGGAAAGCACTTATTGACAAAGATAACAGTGCAATTGAAAACATGGTTTATCTCTGAATAGACCAGGTCAGCCAAAAGTAAAAGTCCACATGGCCATGTAGTGGGAGACCTTCGTGTACGGAGCTGCAAATGGCACTGGAAACTAAATCTGAACATTATCCTGAAAGGAAAGAGAAGTGAGTCCAGGGTTTTAAGGTGCTAATGGATACACCCATTCTGACTCTTTATAAAGAGGATGACTGTCAGCAGTGTGAAGACTGAATTGTGATTGGAATGTGTTTGGAGACAGGAATACAGGTGGGAGATTCTTACGGTAATCCAGGCTTAAAGTAATATTTCAAGAGAGGCAGTGAGAATGGGGATAAGTAAAGAGAAGAAAGGAATATTGTGAGAGAAAATTAATGGGATTTGCTGAAACCTTAGTCACTAATTGGATGTGGGAACTGGTGGGACAGAGGAGTTGAGGATAAGTCTCAGGTTTCTAGCTTATGAAACCGGGTAAGTGACAAATGCCTTTTACTAAGAGGAAGAGCATCTGTGACGGAGAGGGGATTATGAGTTTAGTTTTGAAAAGATTGGGTTGGGTTGTCTGTCCCATCTAAGCAGAGATGTAAGATGTTGATACATCTCTGGATCCTAGGGACAAATATTGCATTGAAGTTTTGGGAAGCATTTGCATATGGTGTTATTAAAGTATCAAAAAAAAAGTGCACTGAGAGAAGTGAGAGCAGGTTGCTAAGGGTACAGAGGAATTTGCGGAGCACTCATATTTCATGAGAACATAAGAATTTCGTGAGCATGAACATTCAGAAGATCAGAGAAGTTGTGGGAAAAAAGGAAAAAAACCAACCATCAGGCAAAGTAAAAAAATGGTTTCTACAGAAAAGGAGTAGTCAAACATGTCAAATAATGCAGAAAAGTAAAAGATACTAGAGATAATTAATAGATCATAGTTAAGAAGTTTGACAAAGTGGTGGAGGAAGAAGCCATATTTCAATGTGCTGAAAAGAAACTAGAAAGTGAGATGGTAGACAAATTCATTATAGCTTATTCTTTCAAAAGCATAGATTGTGTTAGAAAGAGGGAAATTAGTCAACAGAAATAGAGTAAAGGGACTTTTTAAAGGTGGGGGCACTTGAGCATGCTTATTTGCCAAGGAGAAAAAACTAATAGAGGAAGAAATGTTAATGTGTTTTACACGAGCAAAGGAGATGTTTCACAAAGCCAACTCCCTAAGGATGCAGAATGGAATTGGAACACACAGAGTCCTGGCAGAAGCACTTGGTTAGAAAGGATAGAGAAGAAAGGTGGCAAATAAGATGGTTTTTTATTTAATTTTTAATTTTAATTATTTTATTTTATTTTACTTTAAGTTCTGGGATACATGTGCAGAACGTGCAGGTTTGTTACATATGTATACCTGTGCCATGGTGGTTTGCTGCACATATCAACCTGTTAAGCCACGCATGCACTAGGTATTTGTCCTAATGCTCTCCTTCCCCTTTCCCTCAACCCCCTGACAGTCCCCCGGTGTGTGATGTTCCCCTCCCTGTGTCCATGTGTTCTCATTGTTCAACTCCCACTTATGAGTGAGAACATGCGGTGTTTGGTTTTCTGTTCCTGTATTGGTTTGCTGAGAATGATGGCTTCCAGCTTTATCCATGTACCTGCAAAGGACATGAGTTCATTCAATAAGATAGTTTTTAAATGAGGTGAGTTCAATCTTTAAATAAGAAAATGAAAATATTGTAAAGTCAGAGATTTAGTGAAGAGGTTTATTGTTGAAAAGTATAAGTGAGATGTGGCTGGCTGAAAACATAGGCGAAGCATTGAGGAAACAGATTCACTTATAGACCTTGAATGTGTAGTAGTAGCAGCAGGTCATTTTCTCCTATGTCAACAGCTCAAATTTAAAAGAAAACTCTTATTTTTTAAAACATTCAGAGCTGGAATTTTGTAGACTGCTTGAGACCTAAACACAAATATGAAACAAAAAGTGTACTGAAGACAGTACACTGTAGTAATTGAAATGATAGAGTTGGTATCTAAGGAGGATAGGAAGGAAAAGAAAAGCAAATTTGCTAGTAAATGGAAAATACAGAGTAAAATCATAAGAGAACTTGTACCCAGATAAGTGAAGATATTTGTCTTCTAGTGAAAGAGGGGGAAAAATGGCTGTGAAAACCTAAATGTGGTGGATGGAGACAGGAGAAGCTAAGACAGTTCTCACCTTAAAGTTCTTATTTACTGAGTGAAATATAGAGAGTAAATCTCTTGATGGGCCCAGCAAATAAATCACAAAATATGATAGTAAGAGAAAAATATTATAGTTACAAAATGGGATGATTGGTTTAAAATTTCAGAAGTGGGACATTTTGGGGTTGCAAAAATGGGTGTGTCAATGAGTTCAGGGGGTTACAGAGCTATGGATATAATCTTTGAGGAAGCTGAAGCACTCTAAGAGTGTCAGACTGGACAACTCCATGGATGTTAAAATCATCCAAGATAATTTCACTATTTAAGGTGTAAAGAAGTCTTTAGCAAAAGTAGGAGAGTGACAATAAGTAAAAGTAAAATGAAAGGTTATCAGGTGTTATACCTGGATGGCATGATCTTTAAAGGAAGTGATATATAGGAAGCTGGAGGAGGGGGTGTGTGGAAGGGGAAATAAAAGACAAGAGAACACACTTGCCTACCTCTCCCTTAACTACATAGGTGTCCTGGTGGAGATATAGATTTCAGTTAAAGAAAAAAAAATCAGTAGGAATGTTCTATGAAGAGTATGAAAAAGTGGAGAATTGATCAGAGAACAGAGGTTCCAGAAAAAGCAATAGACATTTTTGGATGGAAGGCAGTTGTAGAAGCAAAGCGTGTTATTCCAATGACAGTAAAGAGAGAATAGAGGGATAATGTCAGCATATGGGGTAGAGACCAGCAGAGACAGGGGTGTCACTGCCAGAGTCACAGGCTTTAAGCTTCTTTCTAAAGTCCTGAAACTCTAAAGCAAAATGCTGTCTGCCCACTTGGTAGCTTCACTTCAGCGGTTTAAGGCCAGAGAATAATCACTGTAGGTAGTCAAGGCATTGCAGTGGCCTCTGCTTAGTGTTTCAGATAGAAACCAGCAAAGCACTGCCTCTGCAAAGTTCAAAAACAGATGAAAATAGGCATTATTTTGGTGCTTCAGAGATATATGAATTAAAATCTGCAATAATGAGAGTCGGGCACAGAGGGGAACACCTGTAGTCCCAACTACTGGGAGGCTGAGGCAGGAGGATATCTTGAGCCCAGGAGTTGGAGACCAGCCTGGGCAACATAGCAAGAGCCCATCTAAAGAAAAAAAAACCCACGAAACTGCAATAATAACTTTATCTAGAAAAAAATGTTAAAAGGAGAACTAGAAGCTCAAGCAAACATAAGGGATTATTCTGGTGGAGGTTGACTTTAAGGTATTGGTTGGGACAAAAGAATTTGAAGACAGATTTTGTGTTAATGCTCCTATTCTCATCAATACATAAGCAAAGAAGGATACAATAATGCGAAACAGAGGCCAGGTGCGGTGGCTTACGCCTGTAATCCTAGCACTTTGGGAGGCCGAGGCGGGCGGATCATGAGGTCAGGAGTTAGAGACCAGCCACCAACATGGTGAAAACCCATCTCAACTAAAAATACAAAAAAAAAAAATTAGCCGGTGGTAGCAGGCACCGGTACTCCCAGCTACTTGGGAGGCTGAGGCAGGAGAATCACTTGAACCTGGGAGGCATAGGTTGCAGTGAGCTGAGATCACGCCACTGCACTCCAGCCTGGGAGATAAGAGCAAGACTCCATCTCAAAATAATAATAATACTAATATGAAACAGGAATTGTTGGTTAATGAAAAGAAAAAAGAAGGAGAGATAAGGTTACTCCTATTATTGCTGTAGTTTGGGATATAATAAAGATAGGAAAATGAAGAAGATAGGATTTTTTTAAAGAAAGTATTTGTTCTTATATAATTTGATAAAATCAAGACTATGAAACCAAATGAAAATGGAATGGTGTTGACATTTACTCTCCTCCTTCTTAAAATAAAGGATTTGTCTTATCCTCATGTGGTTCCTATGCTGGGGTTTCAGAAGTGTCTCGTGTGATGACCTATCTTTGGTCAGTGTCCTCTTTCAGTTCTCTCTGTTCACTATTCCAAATCTCATCCTCTGTCCTCATTCATAGTCCTTGGGAAGCTTCTATAAATAATATAAATATAACATTTAAGAGCCCACACTCTGGAATCAAATGGACTCATTTCAAGTGTCTGTTATTTAACTTTGAATGTGTTGGATCTTGGACAATTAATTTAACTTCTGATATGGTTTGGATATTTGTCCCCACCCAAATCTTATGTTGAAATGTAATCCCCAGTGCTGAAGGTGGGGCTTGATGGGAGGTATTTGGGCTATAGGAGAAGAGCCCTTATGGCTTGGTGCTGTCTTTGCGACAGTGAGTAATTTGTTACAAGATCTGGTCGTTTAAAAGTACCTCCTGCCGACTCTCTCTCTGTTGCTCCATTCTCACCGTGTGACGTACCTGCTCCCCCTTTGCCTTCCACCATGATTGGAAGCTTCCCGAGGCCTCCTCAGAAGCAGATGCCACTGTGCTTCCTGTACAGCCTGCAGAACTGTGAGCCAATTACATCTCTTTTCTTATAAATTACCCAGTCTCAGGTATTTCTTTATAGCAGTGCAAGAATGGCCTAACACAACTTCTCCGTGTCTTAATATTATTCTCTGGTAAAAGCCAATTGTAAATCTCCTTACTTAGCCATGATAAGCGCTTTTCAAGGATTATCACTTTTACTCTAGTCTTTTGATTTGACTGTAAAACTCGAGAATACAGGAAAAATGCTAAATGATGTGAGGAGAAAGTTCCAAACGAACCCAGGACACACTGAAGAGAGAACTCTGTGTACCAAGTGTTCTCATCAATGCAAGACAAAGGAAGGACAGTCACGGCAGAAGCTTTAGCTAGAGAAGGCAAAGATACATTAGGAGATGGACGCAAGGAATATTTCTGCCCTTTTCATGAAATTCAGAACCAGACTTGGGGAAAACATAGTAACAATGAGAATGCTTATGCAGGAAACATTAACTTTAGAAGTTGCTCTAACTTTAAGGAAAAAAGCATAACAAGAGCCCTAAGAGAGGACATCTGTTCTTTTTTATGGCAGCTTTTCTTTTTATCCAGTGACTCTTTAAAGCCGTGGCACCTGTAGTTTTGAAACTTTTGAGGAAGGTCAAAATAGCATTGCTCATAAAAATCCTACATGCTTTGTAGAAGGAAAATAGCAAGTAATTAAAAGTTTCTATAAAACTGAATGCAAGCCAGGCACAGTGTCTCATGCTTGTAATCCCAGCACTTTGGGAGGCTGAGGCAGGCAGATCACTTGAGCTCCGGAGTTTGAAACTGGCCTGGACAACATAGTGAAAACCCGTTTCTACTAAAAATACAAAAATTATCCAGGCATGGTAGCCTGCACCTGTAGTCCCAGCTACTCAAGAGGCTGAGGTGGGAGGATTACTTCAGCCCAGGAGGCAGAGGCTGCAGTGAGCCAAGGTCATGCCACTGCAATCCAGCCTGGTCAACAGAGCAAGACCCTGTCTCAAAAACAAAAACAAAAACTAAATGCAACTCTAAAATATTGCAAGGATTTTATTTTAAACAGTGCAATCAAGCAGAGCTGTACATAATGACCATTATTAGAAGATCAATTTGACATCCTCTGAAGAAGCATAAAATTATGGTACAGGAAGGATATATATCAGTTATTAAAAATAATGGATTTTTTTTACAAGATAGAAAGACCTAAATGTGTACATTTCTTCATAAGTGAAAGAATTATGCATCCTTCATTAAAAACAGCAAAAACTTGAACAATTTGGAAACAGCATGTTTTGTTAAATAGATTTCAATATAGAACAAATTTTGAAAACACCCACCAGAAGCCATAGATCTTCCAGAAAACAAAAATATAAACAAAATACAGTTGAACGAAGATGAGCATAATAAAAATAAAATACTATCTAAAAGCACCAGGGTTATATGAGATGTTCCTAGAGTGGTAAGGCCATGAGATTTGTTCATAGTAGAATATCCCTAGTAAGGTTTTAACGGTTAGGAAATAGCATGCCTAATATATTTGAAAACTATATAATTATAAATATAAATGTATAAACAAATTTTTCATGATTATTACAACTTTGATTCAAGCTATCTTTAAGTATTTTTTGTTTAATTTGAATATTATATATTTTGCATTTAAAAATTCATTTTACATATATTTATTTAACTCTAAATATATAATGATTGTATTTTAAGGCTATCTGAATTATACATTTTCCAGGGACAGGAGATTTTTGTCAACTACTTACATAAAATATAAACAGCTCTGAAGTCAAGGACAGGTATATTCAGAAAAAGGATATCAAGTGGTATTAATTGTATTTTAAAATGGTCTTTTGTTTTAAAAAGAATTGGCTGGGCATGGTGTCTCACGCCTGTACTCCCAGCATTTTGGGAGGCCGAGGCAGGTGGATCACCTGAGGTCAGGAGTTCGAGACCAGCCTGATCAACATGGTGAAACCTCGCCTCTACTAAAACACAAAAATTAACCAGGCATGGTGGTTTGTGCCTGTAATCCCAGCTACTCAGGAGGCTGAGGCAGGAGAATTGCTTGAACCTGGGAGGTGGAGGTTGCAGTAAGCCAAGTTCCTGCCACTGCACTCCAGCCTGGGTGACAGAGCAAGATCCTATCTCAAAACAAAACAAAACAAAAAACAAAAAACAGAATTTTGGCATGAGTAAATAGAAGTTGTTTGAATATCAAAAGTAAAACCAAAGTTTTGCAAGTATAGCCAATTCAATTCATTGCCAGCCACTAACCTTGGCATTGGGAACACAGGAAACTAAAGAAATATTGAGCAAATTTAGGAGTATTTCCTCAGCTCCTCTCTATGCAGAGACACACTGTTCCTCTACACATTTGCTCCAACAGCATGTCAACTGTTACCCCAGCATAGCTAGGTGCTGAGGTGTTTGGTTCCTCTATAATTGACAGCACAGGCAATTGCAGGAATTGTCAAAAACACACTCTCTATAGCTACGATCTCTTTGGTCAAAACTGCGATTCAGTAATCCATTCTTTTAGGTAATATAAAATCTCTTCTTGAATTAAATCAGACCAGCAGAAAGCTATTTCTGATCCCGTATTATTTCTTCTCTATAGAATTACTACCTTGAGGGTCACTGTAAGAAATGGCTCCGATGAAGCTCATTGTTGTGTTCACTATAAAGAGGATGTTGTCCATTAAATTCACAATACCTACTTTAGGACCAGAAATTTTTGTCAGGTGTAAGTATCAGGAAGAGTGAATAGGATTTATTCTGCACCTTCTGTTTGTTTGATCTCAGGGGCACTGAATTGACCAGGTTTGCCTTTTAATAGTGTCTGCTAGGATATGTAGGCTTATACTTGTTATTTGCTTTCAGGAAGTAGATAGGTCTATTTTATGGCTCATGCTTATATCTATTGCTCTTTTATTTTTCCTCAGCTGGTTTAAGTGTATTTTTTCAGTTGGGTTTGTTCACAAATAAATTTGAATCCTGTCTCAGGATGGAGTAGGAAAGAGAAAAAAAACAAAAACAGATTCTCTGTATGCAAAATCCTGTAATCCAGAAATGAGTGAAAAAGGAGTCTTTCTCCAGGTAACCTATAGCATGGATAAGTAATACATAGAGAAACCATAACATAAAGCAGAAACAGTATTTTTTTCTAGAAAATAATGTGCTACTATTAAGATGAATAAAGTTGTTATAAGAATGGCCAGAATAACACAATGGATTATTAATAAACTGAAAACATCCATTTAATTGGTTCTCTTGTCAAGCCAAGAAATAAAAAAATCCTCTGCTTTTATGATAGAAAAACTTGAGCTAGTTAAGTGGTTTTTGTATGTGACATAAAATTGATATTAATTTTGTAACAATATGGCTATTTTATTTATTTTCATCAATTTATATTTATATCACTTAAACTATTTGTAATTTTAACATGTAATTATTTATTAAAGTCATTATTTTTCTATTAACCAATATTTTACACAATATGTATACAGTGATAGGATTTACCCCACGGCTGATATCATTATATTTATGCTGTATATATAACACCCAAGTATTTCAAAAGCTCTAGTTACATATTTTAAATTGCACTTTCCAGAGTAATTACTTCATTTTGTGATTATTTCATTTTAATAAGTTCCTTTAATAAGTTCTAAATAATAAGTTATTTAGTTTTAATAAGCTCTTTTGGTTAAGAATCCAAAAGAACTTCAAAAGAAATATGCCCCTCTTAAATCCGAACAGGAAAACAGAAACATTTATGCTTATAGATTTCACAGTCTTTCTTGTTAGCCTATTCCAATAATTTATAAACAGGAACTTAACACAGAGGCTCTGGGTTACACAGAGCCTTAAACTCCCTGAAACCATATACTTCTTGCTTAGGTTACAAGAGTAGCTAGAGAAGGACGTCTTCCTGAAGAAACATTACATGGCTTTTCTTACCCTTCTACAAAGTGAAGGAGCCATTTCACACACACAACACATACACACACACACACACACACACACACACACAAATGCCTGGGATATACCACAAAACATGACATCTTTGAACTTAATGAATTTCATGGCTGGTATTGGTTTTGAGGAAGAGAGATCAGCTGGTATATGTGGCAGCAGAGATTGAGGAAACTGAGGAAGGTCTTGCTTGCTATGTAAGCTGGTGATGAATATTGTCTTTGTGCAATGATACGTAGAGGTGGTACCTAAAGTGACCACCCAAAGAAACCAAGTCACATTCAATAATTGAATTGAAAATGATAATACTGGCTTTTGTTTTCTAATATAATCAAGCCATTATATGTTCCTATACTACAAGCACAGAGCATTGTTTTCGCTATTCTAAAGCTTAAAATTTGACATGTATAGACAGGAAAGAGCACACTGGTATCTAGCCTTTCAAACAGAAATTTTTATAAGAATTTTAAGTAAAGAGTTGGCATCTGACAGAAGGAACATAAAAGCTCGTGATATTCAACCACCCCTCTGTATTATATTTTAGTGTAACCCTGAATTTATTATTTCTGTCAACTTTCTAATTTTTGTTTTTGGGTAATAGACCAAGAATAGATTTTTAGAGAATGGCACTTGAAGTTAGTGACATGAAACTTGAGCCTTTGCCTCCTGGTTATAGAAGTAGAATTTTTTTCTAGTGACCCACCACATTCTGTACTTACACAGTCTTTAAGCATTTCCAACCAGCCAAATTTTTCTATTATCAAAAATCAGTTAACTGCATGATTTACTCAGGCTGATTTCACTAGCTTAAATCTCCCAGTAAAATGTATCCCTAAGAGGAATGAATTGTTAAATTAGCTGAAATTGCACTTTTGAGAAACTGAAACAGGTATGATTTGAATGCACATTTTACTTAGGTTATAATGCCTGATAGAGAAAGAAACTTGAATAACTAAAAAGAGTGTATTCTCTTTGCAAATTTCCGTAACTTACCTGCAGTTTTAGATATGTGGCCAAATGGTCTGTTTTGATTCAGTGACAATTGAAATGCTTCAACCTATTGGGCAATGGCCACTGCCTGTCTATCCAGATGTTAAAAAAAAAATTTACCCTTGTAATGTAAGATAATCATGTACTCTAAATACACTGAGCAATAGCTGTCAAAAACCATAACTGGATGTAGGCTGAGAAATTTGATAAACACTACTTAAATATTTGAATAACTGAATTGTAAGCAAAACTTTTTAACTGGGCTTATTTTATTTTTTGCAATTATGAAACTATTTTGGGTCCAATTAAGTTCTGTCAGCTCAAAATATTTTACAAACTAAGAGTAATTATTTGTAAATAATAATAGAGCTCTGCATTCTAATCATTTACACCGTTAGGACATATTACTAAGTAAGTTCAGGTTAGACACAAAACTGTACATTCCTAAACATCTCAATCAATATGGTAGTTGTATTCCTAACTCATATTTCAAATGCTCTTAGTTTTATAACAAACTGCTTACTTTAACTTCGTGTTTTTGGATTTTAAAAATTTATTTTTATTAACAGTTTTATTTGATTTTGTATAAACAAATTAACAAAGGACTGATTTTTTTAGATTTGAAAAAGTATTTTTTAACTTGTTTGCAAGTATTTTCTCTACTGCTACAAAAACAGACACATAAACCAATGGAACAGAATAGAGAGCCCAGAAATAATGCTGCACACCTACAGCCATCTGATCTTTGACAAAATAGACAAAAACAAGCAATAGGAGGACGACTCTCTATTCAACAAATGGTGCTGGGACAACTGGCTAGCCATATACAGAAGATTAAAACTGGACCCCTTCCTTACATCATAGACAAAAATTAACTCAAGATGGATTAAAGACTTAAATCTAAAACCAAAAACTATAAAAACCCTGGAAGATAACCTAGGAAATACCGTGCTGGACATAGGACCTGGCAAAGATGTCATAACAAAGATGCCACAAGCAATCACAACAAAAACAAATATTGACAAATGGGACTTCATTAAACTAAGGATATTCTGCACAAAAGAAACTATCCACAGAGTAAACAGACAACCTATAGGATTGGAGAAAATATTTGCAAACTATACATCCAACAAAGGTCTAATATCCAAAACCTGTAAGGAACTTAAATAAATTTACAAGAAAAAAATACCCATTAAATGTTGGCAAAGTACATGAACAGACACTTTTATTATTTATTTGTTTATTTATTTATTTAGAGACAGAGTCTCACTCTCTCACCCAGGCTGGAGTGCAGTGGTGCAATCTCAGCTTGCTGCAACCTCCACCTTCCGGGGTTATGCAATTCTCCTCTCTCAGCCTCTCAAGTAGCTGTGATTACAGGTGCATGCCACCACGCCCTGGTATTTTTTTTTTTTTGTATTTTTAGTAGAGACAGGGTTTCACCATGTTGGCCAGGCTGGTTTTGAACTCCTGACCTCAAGTGATCCACCTGCCTCGACCTCCCAAAGTGCTAGGATTACAGGTGTGAGCCACTGCATCCAGCTGAACAGGCACTTTTCAAAAGAAGACATTCATGTGGCCAACAAGCATATGAAAAAAATGCACAACATCACTAGTCATTAGAGAAATGTAAATCAAAACCACAATGAAATACTCTCATACTGGTCAGAATGCCTGTTACTAAAACATCGAAAAATAACAGATGCTGGTGAGGTTGTGGAGAAAAGGGAATACTTATGCACGGCTGGTGGGACTGTAAATTAGTTCAGCCATTGTGGAAAGCAGTTTGGCAATTTCTCAACTTAAAATAGAATTACCATTTAACCCAGCAATTCCATTATTGAGTATACATAAATCACTCTACCATAAAGACACATGCATGCATATGTTCATTGCAGCACTATTAACAATAGTAAAGAGATGGAATCAACCTAAATGTCCATCAGTGGCAGACTGGATAAAGAAAATGTGATACGTATTCACCACGGAATACTATGCAGCCATTAAAAAATAATGAGATCACGTCCTTTGCAGCAACATGAATGGAGCTGGAGGCCATTATCCTAAGCAAACTAACACAGGAACAGAAAACCAAATACTGCATGCTTTCACTTATAAGTGGGAGCTAAACATTGAGTACATATGGACACAAGAAAGGAACAACAGACATCAAGGCCTACTTGAGGGTGGGGGGAGGCAGGAGGGTGAGGATCGAAAAATTACCTATCAGGTACTATGCTTATTACCTGAGTAACAAAATAATCTCTTCATCAATCCCTGAGACATGCAATTTACCTATAAAACAAACCTGCACATGTACCTCTGAACCTAAAAGTTAGAAAATCAAATCAGACCAGTATGAATTTTTATGTAAAAGTCAGCTACAGGCCAGCATAGTGTGGAACACATGTGCTAGTTTAATTTGGCTTCCAT
This sequence comes from Pan troglodytes, assembly GCF_028858775.2. NCBI lineage: Eukaryota > Metazoa > Chordata > Mammalia > Primates > Hominidae > Pan > Pan troglodytes. Next base: position 42,939,656 of record NC_072415.2, on the reverse strand, counting down.
AGTCATGAAAATAAATAGGTATTACTGATAGAAAGATGATGGGGACAGAGAGGTGAAAATGAATGTCTATTTGATTTGGATTTGTATTATCTCCTTTAGGTGTTAATGTTACTGAATCTTGTCCTTCACCAATAGCACCACAACTCTTTCCTTACAGACACCTAGTAGGGAAACTATTCCCTGAAAAACGAGTTTAAGGGCTCTAAGCTCTAGGCCATCCAATTGGGATCAGAGTTGGAACCTAGTGCCTTAGGGAGATTTTTTTCCTTTTCTCTAAGTTTCTATGTCATTCATTTGGCCAGAACCTCAATAAGCAATAAAATATTTTGTGACAAAGGGAAACAGTTATTTTTAATAATCGTTTTATTGTATATAAACATATTCAGAAAATACTGAATTTTTTAAGATTTGAAAACAACATTTTTAACTTGTTACCAAGTGTTTTCTTTATTTGTTCAGTGTTGTCTGGACCAACAGTTCCTAAAGTGTGATCTATAAGCCCTTGGGGATCCATAAGACCCTTTCCAGGAGAAAGGCGGGGAGAGGAAGGACCTATAAGCTATTTTCAAATAGTAGTAAGATATCTGTCTTTTTCACTCTGTTGACATTTGTGCTCATGGTGTAAAAACAATGGTGGATACAACTGCTGATACCTTAATATAAACCAAGGCAGTGGTGCCAACAGTACTCACTGTGTTTCTCACTGCCAGGCACTTGTATGGTGAACTGTAATTAAGAGTTTAGTTGTTGTTGTAAATATTAGGTTGGTGCAAAAATAATTGGTTTTTTTTCCATTAAAAGTAAAATAAAATTGATATTAATTGCATTAAATCTCAACACTTTAGTACATATTCTTTGTGATGAATTGTGAAGTACATTTAAAACAGTTCTGCTGCACATCAAAGTAAGCTGTCTCTAGGAAAAGCACTTTTGTGATATTTGGAGCTGTGAATTGAACTAGCCTTTTTTTAAAATAAAACATCATTTTTACTTAACAATTGACAGGCAAACTGTGATTATTCAGACTAAACCATTTGACATACATTTACTTGAAAATGAACAAAATGGGCCTGTCACTTCAAATAAAACAAGTTATAATATTTATTGTCCATAAAACATTTGAGCTTTCAAATGAAAATTAGAATTTTGTAGAACTTATTCAGTCATCCTTCAGTGTCCAAGGGGGATTGGTTCTAGGACCCCTGCAGATACCAAAACCTGAGGATGCAAGTTCCCAACATACAATGGCATAGTATTTGCATATAGTCTACACACATCCTCCTGAATCCTTAAATAATCTCTAGATTACTTCTAATACCTAATACAATGTAAACACTGTGTAAATTGTTGTTATACTAGATTGGGTTTGTTGTTTAGAGATAGGGTAATGCTCTGTTGTCCAGGCTGGACTCCTGGGCCCAAGTGATTTGCCCACCTCAGACTCTGGGGCAGCTCAGACTACAGGCATGTGCACTGCACTCAGCTGTTTTTTTTTTTGTTTTTGTTTTTGTTTTAATTCATATTATTTTTGCATTGTCTTGGATAAAGAAACTTTCACATCTGCAGATTCAAACCACAAGTGTATCAAAAGTATTGTACATGCTATTGAGAGCTTGACGTCCTTCCAAAATGTACAGACTTTTCTAAAAAGATAAGCATGATATTAACAAATGGGATTTTTAAATGACATAATGCATTTATCAGTATTTGGAAGACCTGCATAACTCCACAAACTAATACACCAAAATGACCAATGCATGATATTACCAGTGGATTTTAATTCAACAAGGTATGAAAGGTTTATTGATATGACTTCTGAGTCCAAACTGTAAATAATATTTCAAAAACTACCTCTTGCTGAGTTGGGGTGTAGTATCAAAGAAAAATATCCACAATTATCTGAAAATACCCTCCCATTTCCGGCTACATATCTGAGGCTGGATTTTCTCCAAATACTATAACCAAAATAACAAATGGCAATATACCCAATTTAGAAACAGATAAGAGAATCCATCTCTTTTTTAATTAACCCAGATATTAAAGAAATTTGAAAAATGTTAAACACTGCCCTTCTTACCACCATTTTTTTTTTTGCTAGGGAAGATAGTTATTTTGCACAAAAAATATGTTATTTATTATTGCTATTTATAATGAATTAGTACATATTTTCTAATTTCTCAGTTTTCATTTCCAAAATGGTAATTATCAGTAGATACAACCTGTACAATCAAAAGCCTTTTGTGTTTCTTAATAATTTTTAAGAATACTAATGGATCCTGGTTAGGGTGCAGTGTCTCATACCTGTTATCCCAGCACTTTGGGAGGCCGAGGTTGGCGGATCACCTGAGGTCGGATCACCTGAGGTTGGGAGTTCGAGACCAGCCTGACCAACAAGGAGAAACTCCGTCTCTACTAAAAATACAGAATTAGCCTGGCATGGTGGCGTGCACCTGTAATCCCAGCTGGCTGAGGCAGGAGAATTGTTTAAACCTGGGAGGTGGAGGTTGCGGTGAGCCGAGATCTCACCATTGCACTCCAGCCTGGGCAACAAGAGCGAAACTCTGTTTAAAAAAAAAAAAAAAAGAATGTAAGCGGATCCTGAGAACAAAAATGTTTGAGAATGATTAATGTAAGCAAATTTGACTTATGTAGGATACTCAGTTTAGTTCACAGATATTTCTATAAACCAAGTGGAAGCAGGGTGTGGCAAATATCAGCCATGGATTGAATTGCAGTTATACATGTTCTGATATAAAGTTACTATATTATTTCAAATATATTTTCGCATTTAACTTTCCACAGATGCAATTGATTTTATGCAATATGGTTGGAAAAATTATTGCTGCACAGTAACACTCTTTTAAATAGTATAAGACTTAACTAAAACTTACTGAAACAACATTCTGACACCAAAGAATTATTTTGCTTGTTTAGTACGTTTTAATTGATGTGATTAGTTTTGGCTGCCAAAGTTTCATGACTAGTAAATATTATTTTCATGTCAAATGCAAATTATTTTATTATAGAATAGCTACAGCAATTTAGTAAAGTCAAAGTTCTTAGAAAAAGGGGGTACTGAAGAGCAGAATTGATTTATTGCATATGAAATCTTATCTAAAGCAGTTGATTCTTCTCCTTTTTATCAGGTACTTGACTTTTTAGTAATAGCTGATAAGTATATAGATAATAATTTTATGAGAAAAATGAATTCTGATTCCATCATTTATACTAGGGCCATGGTTCTCTATTTTCTATGTTATTATCATTGTTGCTTTAGAAATAGTAAAAAGCATCTATTTAAATGAGACTTGTGTTGTAGAATTGGGACTGTATGTACAAATCACATGTGCCCTGGCTTAGTCATTGAGTGTTGGCAGACTATATGTTTATATATTTTAACTTGACTTCTGAAAATTTAACATTGAAAAGGTTTTATTTAAAATTATGTTCTTTTCAAAAGAAGATATGCATGTGGCCAACAAGCATATGAAAAAAACGCTCAGTATCACTGATCATTGGAAAATGCAAATCAAAAACGACAGTGAGATACCATCTCATACCAGTCAGAATGGATATTATTAAAAAGTCAAAAAATAACAGATACTGGCGAGGTTGTGGAGAAAAGGGAACGTTTATACACCGCTGGTGGGAGTGTAAATTAGTTCAGCCTGTGGAAAGCAGTATGGCAATTCCTCAAAGAGCTAAAAACAGAACTACCATTCGACCTACCAATCCCATTACTGAGTTTATATCCAAGGGAATATAAATCCGTCTACCCTAAAGACACATGCACACGAACATTCATTGCAGCACTATTCACAATAGAAAAAAACATGCAATCAACCTGCATACCCATCAGTGATACATTAGATAAATAAAATATGGTACATATACAGCATGGAATACTATGCATCCATAAAAAAGAATGGCATCATGTCTTTTGCGGGAACATGGACAGAGCTGGAGACCATCATCCTTGGCAAACTAACGCAGGAACAGAAAACTAAATACCTCATGTTCTCACTTATAAATGGGAGCTAAATGGTGATAACTCATGGACACAAAAAGAGGAACAACAGACATTAGGGCCTGCTTGAGGGTGGATGTTTGGAGGAGGGAGAGGATCAGAAAAAATAACTAATAGGTACTAGGCTTAATACCTGGGTGATGAAATGTGTACAACAAACCTCTGTGACATGAGTTTACCTATATAACAAACCTGTACATGTAACCCTGAACCTAAAATAATAGTTTATAAAAGTAATAAAAACATAAAATTATGTTGAGAATATTTCAGCTAGATTTGTATTTCAGATTGATAGTTATTACAAATGAGGTTTAACAAATTCTTTTTTTTTAATTATACTTTAAGTTTCAGGGTACATGTGCACAACGTGCAGGTTAGTTACATATGTATACATGTGCCATGTTGGTGTGCTGCACCCATTAACTCGTCATTTAACATTAGGTATATCTCCTAATGCTATCCCTCCCCCCTCCCCCCACCCCACAATAGGGCCCGGTGTGTGATGTTCCCTTTCCTGTGTCCCTGTGTTCTCATTGTTCAGTTCCCACCTATGAGTGAGAACATGCGGTGTTTGGTTTTTTGTCCTTGCGATAGTTTGCTGAGAATGATGGTTTCCAGCTTTTACACTGTTGGTGGTACTGTAAACTAGTTCAACCATTGTGGAAGTCAGTGTGGCGATTCCTCAGGGATCTAGAACTATAAATACCATTTGACCCAGCAATCCCATTACTGGGTATATACCCAAAGGATTATAAATCATGCTGCTATAAAGACACATGCACACATATGTTTATTGTGGCACTATTCACAATAGCAAAGACTTGGAACCAACCCAAATGTCCAACAATGATAGACTAGATTAAGAAAATGTGGCACATATACACCATGGAATACTACGCAGCCATAAAAAATGATGAGTTCATGTCCTGTGTAGGGACATGGTTGAAGCTGGAAACAAATTCTTATTTATAGTAAGTCTCCAGAAAACCTGAAGGTAATTGTGAATGGATAGGATAATTCTATCCATTTAGGAGAATTCTAAACCTCTGCTCTTTAAATAAGATCAAGAGAGGATTCCTGCCAACCCTTGCCCATAGGAAATTTTTGAGGCAATTCAAATTGCAAACAAGCCTGGTGAGAATCCAATATATATCTATAAAATATGAATAGGAAGGCTGTCAGTAAAGGAGAGATTGTAAGCCTCGTAAGAAAAAGTTGGAAAGTTATGGGACAGAGAATGGCCTTTTCATATATTGTGTAGAACTAAATCCTGATAGAATGTGTCACCCATTTTCTCTACTCCACACATGTAGTTTTCATTAGTTTCGGTGTTCATGTGATAGCCTTGGAAATATGAAGTGGAAATTGGGCACAGGAAATGGGTAAAATGCTTTGCATACCTTTAAAAATAGGCTTTCAGTGTTCTGAAGCATTTCCTAAGCAGATCTTTGATTTTCCAAGGTCTATAGATAATTTAACTCCACTATTCTTTTTTCCTGGAATTCCATTCTTCTTGTTGCTCTCTATTCTTTTATACCTCTCAGTAGCTTGAGGTTAAAATTCTGCTCCTTTAAATCATATGTACAAGGCTAGAACAGTTGATCTATTTTTTAATTTTAGAAATGCTGTTTTGAGAATTTGTTTACTTATGTGTGAAATAAAATAGATTTTCCAAAGTTACATATTTTGGGGACATTGTTGCCATTCTCTTTCCTATTTGGCATTTGGCAATCTAGAAAGGGTAGAATTAATCAGGGTAATTTTTTGGAAAATGTAATGAAGAGTCAAGTGAATGGGTATTTAGAAAGCATGAGGTATGTGAGGAGGAAGTAGTGTGGTTACTCGCCAAAGCTTGGAAAATATCATTCAAGTCTCCAAGACCATGAATAGTGGCTGAAGACTCAGACTCCTATAAAACAGAAACACTTAAACCAAGATGCTTCTTTGACTGGAACCAGATCCAGGAATGGTAGTAAATAAGGATTTTGTTCTGTGAGCAATGATGTTGACCTTTAACTAGGAAATAAACCCCGGGCCCAGAACCAAAGCACCCTGCTTTCTTGATGGACAGAGTATCGAGAGAAATACCTTTGCTATTGACCTGTGTCCTATGACTAAAGGAGAACATTAGAGAATATTGACCAAGTGTTTACACTTTGAAAGTTCTACTTATCTAAGGCAAGATTGAGAGTCATGTGAATACTTGAATATAAAATTACAAGATAAAATGAATAATACTTGTAGTGGTTTGCAGTATAGGCATTTTAAATTGAATCACACAGATTATTTACCAAAAACGTGGCTAAAAAGACATATATGTCAAGTAAATTAAAAGAGGACATCTGTGAACACAAATTCAAGTGTTTATTTCAATTCAAGAAAATATAATTCAATACCATTCATTTACCAAGACTGTGGTAGAAGATGAATAATAAATTTTAATTTCATATAAGTTATATGCCAGAATTAGATCTTTGGAATGGATGTTTCCCTCCCAGCTATCTTGAGTCATTGAAGCAGAAACTCACTTGTACAGAAACATGGAGGTAAGTAGCTTTCCTGAGGGCCATATTCCAACGCTTTCCTCTCTTGAATTATTTCTTTGGGCTTTGTCTTCTTCCTTAGAGGAACTCTAAATCCTTACATCTTTGAAAAGAGATAATTAAAGGCAGTTTTTGTAATATAACCACTTTCTTACTCTGATGATAGGAATGCTATTGTTACTAAATCAAGGGGTCATCTGTCCTGTTAGAAGTTTTCTGTATAGGTTAGAGTTAAATAACTACCCAAAAAGATAATTTAAGTATTTAAAAACCTGTTTGTTTCTACCTCCAGATAGATACTATTTAAATGAGAACAAACATATGTCTTAAAATTAGTATTAATTCTGGTAGACTAAATAATGGTGCCCTAAGATATCTACATCCTAATCACCAGAACCTGTGAATGTAATCTTACTTGGAAAAAAGGACTCTAAAGATGTGATTAAATTAAGGATTTTGAAATAAGGGGATTACCCGGATCTATTTGAGCAGGCCCAAAATGTAGTCACAAATGTCCTTATAAGAGAGAGGCACAGAGATTTGACAACAGAAGGAAAAAGGTGACATGATAATGGAAAGTGAGACGTGATTTGGGGCTACTAGCCAAGAAAGCAAATTCTTTTCCTGGAGCCTCCAGAAGGAACTAGCTCTGCTAACCTCTTGATTTTAGCCCCGTAAGATTTCTTTCTGACTTCTGATCTTTGGAACTGTAAGAGAATACGTTTGTATTGATTGGAGCCACTTACTTTGTGGTAGTTGTTACAGCTGCATCAGCAAAATCATACCATAATGTTCAACAAAATGGCACTAGGCCACTTTCATAAAGATTTTACATTTTTTTCCTCCCAGTAATTTTCTAGAAAGAGGAATTATATGACATGATCTTCCACAAATGCAAACATCTGGAAAATTATTTATTGTTACAATCAGTTTTTACACTTTTGCCATTAATTACATATACCAGAAAATGGCCCAAAAATGTATAACTGTGACCCATAATAAATTAATCACATGGCCTCTATTATTCCATATTGCAGAATCTGTTGTTTATTCATAAGAACATTTTTCTTATGAAAAAGTGAGTTTTATTATGCATAGTATTAAAAATTTTTATATGACAACGAGGCTGTCCTCATCCAATTATAAGAGTAAATACTGCCAAATTGTCAGCCCATAAACCTACTGCATTCAAATGATGTATTTTTAATAACTAAAGTACCTTTAAAATGGGAGGTAAGCCTGGGTCTTCCATAAATACAAGTTTTATTTTAAAATTTTTCTTCCAATTTATTATCTTCACTCTGGCAATAACTTGGAAAAAATTCTGAGGCAGACACTTTAGTGTAGAGAAAATTGGCTTGTCATAACATACAAAAAATAACATTGTAATTCCTACTCCTTTCACTAAATATTTAACCTTAAACAAATCATTGTCTTTGAAATAAAGAATTTGGATTAGATGATCCTGAAAGGCCCTTCAGATACCACATTCTGCAATTCTGTGAATGTTTAGAGTAATGATATTTAACTTATAGGAATTATGACAGTATTTGGCACTAAAATATAAATTGGTCTAAAATTTTCCCTTTTTAAATTATAATGTTTATTGTTTATAAAAATTTTAGTTTTTTTAAATTGCAAAATTACAATGCATTTTAAACTGATATTTTAGAGTACATGAATTTAAAATTTTAATTTTTAGATAATCCTATGGAAATAAAGTACAGATATCAAATTTACAATTAACAATGATTTTTGTACTAACTGTAGATTGAAGGTAGACGTTTTCTGTGGAAATTCTGGGGCTACAAGTATTTTCATAGCTTTCTTAGGGAAAAAGGAAGATATACCAATTAGATCACTGAGAACTTTGGCAAATCAGACTACATCTTGAAGAAATAGTCATCCCCTTTAGGGAAGGCACAGAAATAATATTAGGAAAGTCTTGAGATCAGTGATAAGAAAGCAATGTAAACAGCTGTTGCATTCCAGAAAATGCTTGTTTGACACACTTTTAGGAAGGGGAAGTAGATAAAATAAACACTACTATCAAGAAGCTCGTGTATCTAGTGTTTACAAAAGCTTCTCCAAAATCATTCCAGTTAGTCTAAGAACAAACCCTCAGATAAGTGAGCATTCCAAATCCAGTGGAAAAGAAAAAGTTACACCTACGTTTTAAAAAGCTGTAAGAGGTTCCAAATTACTTACTTCAAGGAGTAGCAATTTCTGTTGGCAAGATGCATGAAAAGTGTTAGCCTTATGGGAATCCATTTGTGACAACAGAGCAGAAAGCGGCCCCTGCTCTAACAATAAAAAAGTGACAGATAATATAGAAGTAATCAATCTGAAAGGTATAGAATATTTAAACCATGAAATGCCTAAAAAGCCATAAGCGAGATCTTAAAATCAATATAGGATGCTACTGAAAGTCAGAGTAATGACTCAAGAATAGGAATGTTATACTGGTCCCAGAAAGGTTTTGTGTTAAGGTCAACAGCAAGAAGGTAAAATACTATGTCTGTGTATTTTTTTAAAACCACATTACTGTTAGGTTGTTTTTTATAAAAGAGAAAAATTATGCTGATGTTTTATAATATTAAAAGTGACTTAAAATACATTTAATATTTTCTAACATTTTGGTCTGTATTAATATCATTCCAAACTATTTCATGAGAACAAAATCATATTAGTTCATTTAAAAGAAGGGTTACAGAAAGCATAGAACCTAATAACTGCTTAGGTCTGGGAAGACTTAACTGGTTTTATCAGCACTTCACTTAAAATAGTCCTAAATGCAAGCAATGTAATTGCTTGTATCTAGGAAACTAAGAGGCAGTAAATCACATTTCAATGTGTATGACAGGAAAGTCAAAGGCAGAAGTATTTCTAGGTTTAATTTGGAAGATCAATCACAGATATTAAAAATATATCTGAGAGGAAAGAAATACTACTGTATTCTGGTACTCTTTGAAACATTTTTTTTTATTCATCCAGTTATCAGAAAATTGGGAATAATGAAAGGAGCATTTCCAGACATGTTTAAAACCAAAGAAAGTACTTAGCCATCATATTGATTTATTGAACCCACTGAAAAAATTATATGTAGACTGTTCTGAATCCATCGTATGTTGGATACAAAGTTTTAACCTATCTTCCTCCTTTCTAAGATAAATGTAGAGATAAAATGGTAACAATATTTCCTGGAATTAGATTTTATGAGCCAAGGCTAATTTTTTTGCCAACTGAATACCAGGCATTGCTATAGGAGCAGAGAAACTGGAAACCTTGTTTAGCTTATTTCTGTCTCTGGTACCTACATCTATTAGCAAGATCAGAAACTCTCGTAGTGGAAATCTTTTCCATCCCTCTCCCCACAACTCCAGCTCTTGCCAAAATCTTTGTATTTTAATTACAGCATCTGAAACAATTCACTACTTCTTCTTTTGCTTTTATTTTCTCCTTTTTTTTTTTTTTTGAGAGGGAGGGTTAGGAAGCAAAAATGATAGGAGAAATGGAGAAAATAAGAGATCTTGTTAAGAAAGAATTGACTGTAAGTTTGCTTTGGAACAGCCCAGAAGTGTCACGCAGAATTAAAATCACAAACAGGTTAGTGAGAAATACTTCTTTCCTTTTACAATGCCTATTATTTTTGCTACCTGGGAGTTTTTTTTTTTCCTTATGGGTGATATTTCCACATATATTTCAGATTGTTTAAAAGAAAACGTTTTCGGCAGGGTGCGGTGGCTCACACCTGTAATCCCAGCACTTTGGGAGGCAGAGGCGGGCGGATCACAAGGTCAGGAGTTTGAGACCAGCCTGGCCAACACTGTGAAATCTCAACCTCACTAAAAATACAAAAAATTAGCTGGGCGTGGTGGCAGGTGCCTGTAATCCCAGCTACTCGGGTGGCTGAGGCAGGAGAATCGCTTGAACCTGGGAGGCGGAGGTTGCAGTGAGCCGAGATCACGCCATTGCACTCCACCCCAGGAGACAGTGCGAGACTCTGTCTCAAAAAAAAAAAAAAAAAAATAAGTGTTTTCTAGCTGGCCAGACATCTGTCAACATGCTCTGTATCCTCAAAGATAACTACAGTAACCTGCTTTTTTTTTTTTTTTTACTAAAGATTTCTCTTGAAATGTTCTGACCATTTTTAAGTTAAACTTCCTCATTTTAAGTTAAACTTCCCCTGATAACATTCATTTTGTATATACAATTAAGTATGAATCATCAACTTTTTCAGTCATTTAACCACCATGAAATACCCCCAGTAATGTAGGACTTTATGTTTCTGTATCATTTCCATGTCTGGGTCTGCTAGTACGTGTTCCTGGCCCTAATGCAAACATTAGCTGTGTCCTGTCTCCTTCTCTACTTTTCTTCCACAATACAGATCATCCTCTCTTTAAGCTCTTATAAGAAAAGTCAACCATCAAGTAGGTCCCAAGAAGTGTTTGACAAAAAAATTGCCTGAGATGCCTAATATTCAAGATAATTAATTTTAAAAACTAGATATTTGTAACTGATCTTTTTCTTTTTTTCTCATTTTAAATTAGACCACCAGAAAGTAATGCACCTGAGATTTTCATGATTACTCTCTGTTTTTAATTTGATTGATTTCTACTCTGATTTTCCTAATTCTACTTACTTTTGGTTAAGTTTCTTTGTCTAGCTTCTTAAAGTAAAAATTTAGATAACTGATTTTAAACCTTGTTTCTCCTAATAAAAGCAAATATGTTATAAGGTATTATCTAAGCATAGCTTTAGGTATATCACACATATTTTAATATTTTTATCTTTTTATTTTCATTCTACCCTAAATGTTCAAATTTCCCATGCAGTTCCTTTTTTTAACCCATGAGATATTTAGAAATGTGTTCTTTAATTCACAAATATTTAAGGATTTTCTCAATATCTTAGTGTCATTGGTTTACAATGAAGTCTATGTTGGTCAGAGAACATACATTGTACAAGTTCATTTTTGTAATTTACTGGAGCTTATATTATAATTTATTGTCTATTTAGGTATTCTTTTGCACTTGAAAAGGATGTATATTCTGCAATTGTTAGACACAAAATCTATAATCTCAATTATGTTAAGATAATTGTTCTTTTCTACAACTTCTATAAACTTAATGATTTTTTTGGTATTCTATCAATTACTGGACGAGAGGTGTTGAAATCTCCCACTATGATTATAGATTTGTTTAGTTCTGTTGGCTTTTGCTCCATGTATATTGAAGCTTTGTTAGATATTTATACATATTTATGACTGTTATATCTTTTTAACCAATCGATCCTTTATAAAATGACCTTTATCACTGATAATATTCCATGTCTTAATGCATGTTTTGTCTGATATTTTAGAAACACACTGAATTCTTTACACTGACATCTGCATGGTATGTGGTGTACCTTGCATCCTTTTACTTTATCTCTCTGTATCTTTATATATAAAGTTCATCTCATATAGGTGACATGCAGTAAATTTTGTAATTAGTAAAACTCTTAATTGAAGTATTTACTTCATTTGCATTATTTATATGTTTTATTATATGTATACATGATTATATCTTTAATTCCATACTTATATTGTTGTTCTCTACTAAAATTTCTTATTTTTTCACTCATTATTTCCATCTCTTTCTTAATTCCTTGACTGTATTTATAACAGCTGCTTTAAAGTCCTTCTCTGAAATTTCATTACCCCAGATCACCTTGGAGTCAGTGTTCACTGACTAAATTTTATCTTGTCTATGAGTCACAATTTGTGATATTTTTGGACATTATACCGACTCCAGACACTCTTATTTTTCTCTGAAGTCTGTTGATTTTTGTTCTGACTGCTAGGTGTCTTCCAAGAAAAAGCTGAGTCAACAAGAATCTCTCTCCCTGGGGTCTCCTTCTTTTAAGAACCTCCTCCAGTTTCTGCCTACTTTTGATCACTCTTCAGTGCCTTCATATATTTTGTTTTCATATTGTGTGCACAGATTATAATTTCAATCTACAAGAAGCTACTATGTCATTACCAGAAACTGAACTCATTTCCATTATATTTTAAGGTTTTTCTATGAAATTATAGTTTCATAAAGACACAAAATTTTAAAAATATTTTAAGTTGAATAGTAAACCAATATTATGTCTTTTCTCATTATATATAGTGATACAAAATCATTGCTGATAATCTAAAAAGTAGACAAAATAACAATGAAATCATCTTTCCATGTAACTTTTATATATGCATACCATATATATATTATATACAAATTTTGTATAATACTGGATATATTATTTTCCATTTTTCTCTGTTTACTTATATTTTAAATTAGCCTATCCTTATGGCATTACTCTTCAAAAGTATAATTATTTTATTGAAGAACATTTACTGTATAAATATATGATGTTTGCTTGTTTCTAATTCTTGTATTTTTATGTGACTTCTAAATTCTTTTGTTCTTATGAAACACTGTGACAAAATTCTTTGTAATGCCTGTTATGCTTCTATTTATTTTTGTAATTATTATGAGAGATAACTCAAGGTTGAAAATGTTTAAATCTTTGCAGTTTGTTGATAAGTATTTGGCCAGAGCTTTTCAAAGAAATAAGTATAGACATAATATATAAGATACATAGATACAAACATAGATATAAGATATGAGAGACATAAGAGATGAAATTTTAGTAAGAGGTTCTTTCCCTGTGTATTTGTTGCTTCAATGCTTCACCTATTTTCAATTTTAATTTTCTATTTTCCAAAATACAGTAGTTACATAAGTTAAAACATTAAACTCTACTCCAAGATCAGGAGCCCTCTGCCTCACTCTTTCATAATCCTCCTTGGCCCTCCCTAAAGGCAGCTACTGTAAAATATTTAATGTCGTATTTCAAATAACAGCTTTCTACTGCACACTCTTGGCATTTCTTACTGTGTTAAGCTAATATATGTAATATATAATATATGTTATATATATATATATAATTGTCACTCACAACTGATTTAAACCATGTAGCATGAAAATTTTCCATTTCTTATGTAATTCTGCTTCCCTGGAGTTAGTAATTGCCTCTTTGTGTTTCTTTGCCTGTTTTTTTTTTCACAAGTCTAAAATGACTTCATTTCTGCTTGTGTTTTTTCTTTGACAGTGCCTTCCTATAGGCTCTTTTCTGCTCCAGTCTGACTTGTTGCTCATTTTTGCTGCTTAGCTACTGTCTCGTGTCTAACTTCAAAGTATGCCAAGGCATTCTCTTTGCCACTTCCTAGCATTGGATCAACTGCTTCCTGGAACCAACTATATCTTCTTTTTTCTGCCTGGAGGTGTACATTCTCCAGAGGCTTCCTGAGAAAAGATGAGGGTATAGCAGTTCACTTTTGCTGTGTAGCAGTCCACTCCAACACTTAATGACTTAAAACAACTGTTAGTTCAATTCTGTGGAGTCAGCTGTTGTGGTTCTTCTGCTCTGGCTAGCTTGGCTGGGATGAGAGAATCTAGGATGGCCTCATTCACATACTTGGGACTTCAGCTGGATGGCTGAGATGGTTGTGGCCCCATTCCCTTACATGATCTTTTGATCTTTCATCCTTGGAGTCTAGCCTTGGCTTCTTCCTGGCGAGCTCTGGGTTTCCAGTGGCACAAGAGGTCAAGCCCCAGTGCACAGCCACTTTTTGAGCCTCTCTGCTTGTGTCATGCTTGCTAGTGTCTCATTATTCAAAGAAAGTCACATGCTTAAGCCCAGATTCAAGGGATAGGAGAAACTGCAAAATATTATGACCATTTTTGTAAAGATTCCCACTTTGCGTATTTGAAAATGATTTTGGTTTATATTTCATCTTGATTAATAATGCCCTGGGTGTAGAGTTATAGAATAGTGAGCATTTGCTCTCACAATTGTAGGCCTTTATTTTCTGGTTTCCATTTGTCACCTAGCCACTAAAAATTCAGATGTCATCCAGTTACTAATCATTGTATATACTTATCTCTTCACTCCTTTCCTCCTTCTCCTCTCCGAAAACTTTAAGATCTTCCCATTACTCCTAGTGTTGTGAAATTGCTTTTGGCCTGCATCTATTTTCAATAATTGTGTTGAATGCTGGGTGGATAGTTCAGATCTTGAGATACACACTCTTAGTTTGGAGACATCTTGTATTTTATACGTAATTTCTTTTTAATCTGCTCTCTATCCCTTTTACTTTTTCTCCTGTTGTTGGAATATGTATTTTTCACCATAATAATATTGTTGTTGATACCAAATTCTGATACTTACTGAGTGTTTTCTTTATTCCAGTCATGGTTCTAAGTCCCTTTACTAACTCTCTTCACTAAGTTAATCCTAATGACAACTACATGAGCTGGGTATTCACTGTACCATGTTTAATAGGACATTATTGTTGTTGGTGTTAATATTATTATCCCAATTTGACAGATACAGAAATGAGAAACAGTTTTCTTGGGGTGATAACTTTCCTCAGTTGATTACTTTCTATTATAAACTTTTGGTTTACTTTTTGGATGATGCCTTCAACATTGTTTTTCATTCTCTTTGTTGATTTGAGAAAATATTCTCATTTACATTTCTAAGAGAACTGTTGTATTTTTTAGAACTCTTTTCTCTTTGAGAATGTTAACTATAACTTCATTTGCTTTTTTATGTTTTCTGCAAAGTCTTGTTTGTATTTAAGCTTTTCCGCATTTGTTTTAGTTCTCTTTTTTGAGTTAGAAGTATTTTTCCAGTATCAAGTAACTTACAACTCTGATGGTAAAAAGTACTTAAATAATATTTGAAGACTGTAGATAGGTATTTTTTTTCAGGTGCTCGCCACCACACCCACCTAATTTTTTGTTATTTTTCAAGAATTTATTTATTTATTTATTGCTATTTATGTTTCAATAGTTTATGGGGTACAGGTGGTATTTTGTTACATGGATAAGTTCTTTGGTGGTGATTTCTGAGATTTGGTGCTCCAAAATCACCCAAGCAGTGTACACTGTACTCAATACATAGTCTTTTATCTCTCACCCTCTTCCAGTCTCCCCAGGTCCCCAAAGTTCATTATATCATTCTTATGCCTTTGCATCCTCATAGCTTAACTCCCACTTATAAGTGAGAACATACATTTGATTTTCCATTTCTGAGTTACTTCACCTAGAATAATGGCCTCCAACTCCATCCAAGTTGCTGCAAAAGACATTATTTCATTCCTATTTATGCCCGAGTAGTATTGTATGGTGTATGGTTGATAGGCACTTAGCTTGGTTCCATATCTTTACAATTGTGAAATGTGCTGCTATAAACCATCCGTGTGCATATGTCTTTTTCATATGTCTTCTTTTTCTTTGGGTAGATACCCAGTAGTGCTGGATTGAATGCTGAATTGAATGGAGTTCCTTAAAGCTTCTCCATACTGTTTTCCATAGTGGTTGTACTAGTTTACATTCTCACCAGCAGTGTAAAAGTGTTCCCTTTTCACCACATCCACACCAACATCTCGTGATGTTGAACATTTTTTCATATGTTTGTTGGCTGTTTGCATATCTTCTTTTGATAATTGGCTATTCATGTCCTTTGACCACTTTTTGATGAGTTTTCTTTTCTTGCTGATTTGTGTTCCTCGTAGATGCCGGATATTAGTCCTTTCTCAGATGCATAGTTTGCTAATATTTTCTCCCACAAGATTGTCTGTTTATTCTGTTGATTATGTATTTTACTGTGCAGAAGCTTTTTAGTTTAATTAGGTCCCAATTATTTATTTTTGTTCTTATTGCATTTGTTTTGCAGTCTTAGTCATGAATTATTTGCCTAAGTTAATGCCTGGAAGAGTTTTTTCAGTGTTATTGTCTAGAATTTGTATGGTTTTAAGTCTTAGATTTAAATCTTTGATCCATCTTGAGTTGATTTTTGTATAAGGTGGGAGATGGTGATCCAGTTTTGTTCTTCTACATGTGGCCTCCCAGTTTTCCCAGCACCATATTGACTAGGGTGTCCTATCCCCGAGATATGTTTTTTATGCTTTGTCAAAGATCAGTTAGCTGTAAGTATTCGGCTTTATTTCTAGGTTCTCTATACTTTTCCATTGATCTACATGCCTATTTTTATGCCAGTACCATGCTGTTTTGGTACTATAGCCCTGTAGTATAATTTGAAGTCAGGTAATGTGATATCTCCAGATTTGTTCTTTTTGCTTTGTTTTGCTTTGGCTATGTAGGCTATGTTTTGGTTCCATATGAATTTTAGGATTTTTTTTTCTAGTTCTGTGAAGAATGATGGGTGTATATTTTTGACTGTTAATCTTCACTGTAGAATGTTTAATGAGAGCAAGCCATGTTATTGTGAGAATGTTCAAATACATAGTGTTTAATTTTCTTGGTTTAGTCAATTATTTAGAATAATTCAATCTGCTACATGTTTGTGGGGAGCAGGGAAGGGGAGATTGTATAATGGAATATTAATGGGTGGAGGAGGGAAGGGAGATGGAGACCTCATTATACAGCATATGGCCCTTCACTTATTCCTCTACTTTCAGTGTGGCTCTCTATTTTCACTGTGACAACTTTGCCTGGTGTCTGAGGCAAAGGTCAGAGTATCTCTGATAGTGTTGGTAGATGACAAATTTCTAAAACTGCTGAAGAGAACTAGCTTTCCTACTGTGTGGATACAGAAAGCCTTCAAGGATCTTCAGAGTTTCTTTTGAAAATTCCTAATATTCTTGTTTTTTGTTCACATAGCTCCACATTCTGAGATGGGTGGTACCTTCACCTTTAGAGCATTTCTGGAATTTGGGGTACAAATTGACTCTCTTCTTAATCTCCTCACTGCTAAAACTGGTTAGATTCCAAGTCAGTTCGTATTTAACCATTTGTTTTCTGGCTTCCAGAAAACCCTAAGTCAGTTAGTATTTAACCATTTGCTTTCTGGATTCCACAGTGTGTGGATTTTTCCCATAGAGTATTACAATGTCCACTATAGATCCAAGGGAAGATTTCCTATGTGTGGGGATCCAGGTTGTTTTCATCTTGGTGATTCTTCATCCCAACAGGAGACCTACACAGTTAGTTTTACAGGAGAAGGAACCATAAGGATGGCAAACTAGCTCTTAAATATTTTAGCCTAGGAGTTATACACATCATTTCTGTTTACAGCGCATTGGCCAGAAACAGACACATAGCTCCTAGCAAGGGGGCTGGGAATAGCCCATGCAGGGGTTGGGGTGAGGGGACCACACCTGGATATTCACTGACAAACAATTGTCACTGCCACGGTTGACCCTTCTGGTTACAAAAATGTTTTCTTGCTCCCTTATTGTGATATGCCCCAACAAAAACCAACTAAGTCTCACCAAGTCACTTCCTTTAAGCTCAAAGTCTAAGTTTCTGCATATTATACTATAATCTCTAGATTCAGACAGATGAAATAAGAAGACAAGGTATCTGCATATCCTCAGTCGCATGACACCTAGTGTTTAATTGTGGAAATGGGATACAATAAAAGCAAAAACACATTCCAGAAAGGGAAAGAATGGGAGATATCCAGCAGAATTCATAGGAATTCTGAGATCTTGAAATCTTGGTGGGTAGACATTACAAAGATTCCCCAAGCCTTCAGAATGGTAGAAATCAGCTACCAGAGCTCTCCCTCTCCCTCTCCCTCTCTCTCCACGGTCTCCCTCTGATGCCGAGCCGAAGCTGGACTGTACTGCCACCATCTAGGCTCACTGCAACCTCCCTGCCTGATTCTCCTGCCTCAGGCTGCCCAGTGCATGGGATTGCAGGCGCACGCCGCCACGCCTGACTGGTTTTCATATTTTTTTGGTGGAGACGGGGTTTGGCTGTGTTGGCCGGGCTGGTCTCCAGCTCCTAACCGCAAGTGATCTGCCAGCCTCGGCCTCCCGAGGTGCCAGGATTGCAGACGGAGTCTCACTCACTCAGTGCTCAATGTTGCCCAGGCTGGAGTGCAGTGGCATGATCTCGGCTCGCTACAACCTCCACCTCCCAGCTGCCTGCCTTGGCCTCCCAAAGTGCTGAGATTGCAGCCTCTGCCCGGCCAGCCGCCCCGTCCGGGAGGGAGGTGGGGGGCAGCCCCCGCCCGGCCGCCGCCCCGTCCGGGAGGTGGGGGGCGCCTCTGCCTGGCCGCCCCGTCTGGGAAGTGAGGAGCCCCTCTGCCCGGCAGCCACCCCGTCTGGGAGGTGTACCCAACAGCTCATTGAGAACAGGCCATGATGACAATGGCGGTTTTGTCGAATAGAAAAGGGAAATGTGGGGAAAAGATAGAGAAATCAGATTGTTGCTGTGTCTATGTAGAGGGAAGTAGACGTAGGAGACTCCATTTTGTTCTGTACTAAGAAAAATTCTTGTGCCTTGGGATGCTGTAAATCTATAACCTTGCCCCCAACCCCGTGCTCTCTGAAACATGTGCTGTGTCCACTCAGGGTTAAATGGATTAAGGGCGGTGCAAGATGTGCTTTGTTAAACAGATGCTTGAAGGCAGCATGCTCGTTAAGAGTCATCACCACTCCCTAATCTCAAGTACCCAGGGACACAAACACTGCGGAAGGCCGCAGGGTCCTCTGCCTAGGAAAACCAGAGACCCTTGTTCACATGTTTATCTGCTGACCTTCCCTCCACTATTGTCCTATGACCCTGCCAAATCCCCCTCTCCGAGAAACACCCAAGAATGATCAATAAATACTAAAAAAAAAAAAAAAAAAAAAAAAAAAAATTAAAAAGGCAAGCTTGCAGGAGTAGGTTCTCTCTCTTCTGCCCCTCTGCCACCCGAGGACATGGTGTTCTCCTCCAGAGGATGCAGCATTTAAGGCACCATCTTGGAAGCAGAGAGACTGGGCCCTAACCTCCTGGTACTTTGATTTGAAACTCCCAGCCTCCAGAACTGTAAGAAATAAATTTCTGTTCCTTACAAAAAAAAAAAAAAAAAAAAAGAAATCAGCTACCAGATAATGCCTAATGTGCTCTCTGGGATTAGTGTTGTGTTCATTGTTCTTTATGGCTTTGGGAGTTTCTTCTGGTTTTCAGGATGTTCCATAGCCATGTCTGAAGAGGCTGTTGTGGAATATGCCAGGATCAGGGCTTCACAGTTTTCTTAATTAAGGTCTTGCCAGTGGAAAGTTGGGAGTCCAAGGACTGTAAGGCTGAAATAATCACGTAACTTTACGGATATTTTTTCAGACTGAGTCTTAAAAATGCATTAGACTTTCCATCTGTTGTTACTGGTCAGTTTATTTGCTGAACTCATACCCAGACGTCAGTATGAGCTATTCTCAAATCTTTATTTCTTTGTTCTCATATCTTATGCTTCTCTATATTTAAGGAGAGCTATCCAGAAAGTGTCATACCAGAGACAGAAAGTCTCTTTCGTTTCACTTTTTCCCTGGGGCACCTTAATTAACGATAGTTTATTGATTGACTGATTGAGACAAGGTCTCACTCTGTCACCCAGGCTGGAGTGCAGTGGCATGAATATGGCTCACTGCAGCCTCGACCTTCTGGGTTCAAGTGATCCTCTGCCTCAGCCTCCCATGTAGCTTCCCATATGCCACCATATCCTGCTAAATTTTTATAAAAGTTTTTTGCAGAAACAAGGTCTGCCCATGTTGCCCAAGCTGGTCTCAAACTTCTGAGCTCCAGCAGTCTTCCTGCCTCGTCTCCCAAGTGATAGGTTTTAAAATATGCAAGGAAGCCACTCTGAATCTGATCTTTGCCATCAAGCTGTTTTAACAGGATTTGTCTCTCAAAGGCTTTTTCAATTTTATCTCTCACTTTTTCCCAAACTTCTGCTTTCAGACTGAGGTATTCTTTGCTGAATCATCTTTCTTGTAATACTTTGCGAAACACAGCTAGCAGTAACCAACACACCCTTGTAAGTTTCCAGTTTCCAGTGTTTCGAATTCATTGCTCACATGATTGAAACTGCAACTTATTGCAGGCAGTAGCATTATCAAATATCAGTATCAGATACTGCTGTTGATCTTTAGTATAAGTTATCATGATCTTTCTAGCCTATACCAGACCACTCATCAAATGCCATATATTTTAATTTAGTTAGTTTTTTGGCTTTTAGTTTGTTTTTTAACAGACGTTACCCACTTCTTATATCAATCAATAGTGTTAATCAGGATAGATTAGGTTGTGCTTCCAGTAACATTTCCCAAATCTCCAGGATGTAAGACTATATCTTTTGATTTCTAATCCACAGAAATCCACTGGTTTCTCTGTGACTCTCCAGGGAAGTTCACTTTCACAAAGTAACAAAGGGCACCGGTTCATTTTCATCTTCTGGTTCCACCATCACAACTGACGCCCTTCATGGTCTCCTTGACAGCAGAAGAGAAAGCTGAAGGGTCACACACCATCCATTTAGTGTCTTGGCCTCAAATTTATTTATGTGTATTCTGTTCATGACCCATTTGTGCAGAACTATTCTCAGGGCCCTTCCTAATTGCAGTGGGGCTGAGAAATGTGTGTAAGCCTATGGATATTTGGTAAGCAGCCGATGTCTCCCATTAATGCTATTATAATTTTTAAAATTTTGCAAAATTCTGGGTCAGTATTGTGCTTTATGATGAACTAGATAACATTTCAAGTGTACTATACCCAATAAATCATACTTAAAATTGAAGAGGACAAGGATATTCTTAGCAAGAGGACTATAACAAGTTGGGAAATTAGTGGAGATATTGTATAAACATGAATGTTCCTGTCCTGAGCCTGGAAAATAGCAAAAATTCAAACCCTTTTTAAAACATAGTTTTAAAAATACAAGGCATTTGAGAAAAAATGAATAACCCCAATTTGAAAAGAAGGTTTATAAATGGAATCGTGATAAATATTTTTTGATTGGTAGAAAGGAACCAGGTGGCAGAGACTATGAAATGGACTAATTCAAACTAATTCTTGAAACAATTAGTCCAAACCTTTTAAAAAGTATTTTAGTTCAAGAATGGTTAGATGTCTGGAAATTAAGCTCATAATGATCAGATATAAAACTGCAAATCTTGACCATCAAAATAAGGAGGTTCTTTGAACACTAGGAGGAAGACTATGGATGTTGGTTAGAGAGAAATAATGCGTATGCATTATTTTAAATATATTTGCCTAGTCCTTGTGTTATCAATAACTTACTAATAGCCTTCGAAAGAAATTTCATAGGAAGTGATAAGAAAATGGTAATCTTGGTCAATAGGCCACCAGGTGATTCATGGCACTGTTATTCTAGGAAAAATACTGCTCCTTTGTTGAGTTCTAATTTTCTTCCTTCAGTCTTTTCATTACATTTCTTCAGGAATTATTTTTATTCTGCTGACTTTTCTGTTATTTAGACATTTTAAAACCGAATATGATTTTAGATTTGATTTTTTCTTGAAATTACTTCTACAATTATTTCCTCCAGCCTTTTCAACATTAGAAATTTGGCAACATAACTGAAAGTAGTGCATAAGGAATGGAGATTATGAAGGGAACAAGCATATAGTTTAGGGTGTGGTCAGTCACTTCATTCTCTTCCTCTCCGGACATAATGACAATAGGCTTGAAAAAAGAGAAACTCACCTATTCATTGAATCGAGCTGCTTCTGCTAGCACTATAATATTATAATATCTTTAACACTTGTTTTATAACTTGTAAAGAACTTAATATTAAAGTATGACCCATTATAATGTTGCTGACATTTCAATGTCACAATATTAAAATATTGTGCCATTGAAGAATAAATCCTAGAAGGAGCAGGTATGTAAAATAGGACAAATTTAAGGAAAGCAAAATAAAATCACAAATGACATCTAGTGAAAAAACCTTGAAAGGGAATTGTCTTTAATTAGTTCACAGTTGGAGATGGTTCATACTGCTTATTTTAGTTAAGTCTTTCATTTGAGGAGAAACAAGCTATTTAACTTTCAGGATGCTTGCGGGTAGTTGGAGAGCAACTTGAATCCTCTATCTTATTGAATAAAACTCTGCCTTCAATATAGTATAATTTTGATAGGGAAGAATATCATCTACAAAATATAATCTATTGGGATTTGTCACACATTAGAACAAAAACTCAAAGGTGGTGCAGTAAAGTAAATTTATGGCATGTTTATGAGTCTGTGTAGGAGTCATTGATATTTATTTTAATGAGTAAAATTGGCTCAGAAGCATTTCTAAGTAGATATCCTTTCTACTAAGCCCTAATACAAGATCTAAGCTTATGGCGAGAAGAATCCCCTGGTTTACCATATGTGGTAGATTTTTCTATGTAGAGAATATAAGGAATGAAAGAAATTCTGATAAACATGTTAATACTTTGGTTTTATAAAGGTTTATGAACAAATATCCTCAGAAAAGAATGAAACTTTTACACTAATATTCCACAAGCCTGCTACTTTGCTGAAATCTGGTTTTGTAATATACTTATAACCATCCACGCTTATCTGTTGTTCACACAAGGTCTACCCACTTCAAGTATCTCTATATAATAATATTAGGGAACATTATTTCACTACAGACTTCATGAAAACAATGGAATCCTACCAAAGTTGAAGCTGCACCGTGAATGATAGCTCTGTGCATTTGTATAACACTTATTTAGTCATAATCTGTTTACAACAAAAATATAGAGATACAGCAGAGGATATTCAGGGGCTATATTTATAAATTTCCAGTTCCTCCTAACTCACAATGTGATGAGAACACGTAGCCAAATGTAACCACAAAAATAGTCTTTGGTTTTTACTTATATTCTGCTTCTAGGTTTTGTGATGCTTCTATGTGTATGTTCAAGAAAATTCTTGTGTTGTGCTCTTCTTCACTGAAAAGATACTTTCCAGTGTGATGGTTTCAAACTCTGTATTTATCCTTGTTCCCAAAATTCAATTAAAACATATTATTTGTGATGACCGTTTTGCCCAATAAACTCTGCACAATGCTAGCTGCCTGCTTTGCTTCTTAATGAGGAAAAGGGTTTTCTATATCCCTCTCTGAGTCTTTCAACAATTCTGCTTTCTTTTCTCTAATCTTAATACTGTGCCCTTTTCTTTGTGCCATGTTTTCTGTAACCCGTGGAAGAATATAGTGATATTTTAATAAGGAGAATAACTTATTCATTAGATTTTACATGATAAATATATTATGCTTTTGTTAAAAAAATATGGATACCTTGACATTTCTTGTATAACTCCCTCTAACACTCCCAAGCAGCTCACGGGATAAGGGGAAAATAAGATTTTCTATTACTTCCATTACTTTAAATGGCAAAAACTGCAATTACTTTTGCATCAGCCTAATATTTAGATATTCTTCTTTCTCTGTTTTAGGATGTTTATATGTTTGCAAAAATTAAAATAAATGGTGAAATGCCTGCTTTTTTCATAAAAATGTTTAATATCATTCTACAGGCCCAATATCTGGTCTTGATACATCTGCTTGAATTCTGTTAATATCACTTATTTCTTTCTTTCTGTTATCAAATTATTTCCTAATAAATCATGAATTTTCCCTTCCTATTTCCCCATCCACCAACAATCAGTTTCTAATAATCAAACTCTTAACTGGATTTCTGAGCTTTAGACATCTGAACTCTAGACTGCTACTTTCCATTACTCCTTTTCTAGTCATCCATTCTATGTAAAACCCATTTACTCTTCTCTCTTCCTCATTTTATTCTATCATGATACTGTATTGTTCAAAATTCCACAGTGGCATAGAATGACATAAAAAAGAAGTAATAGCACTTTCTAATGCCACGGAGGGGCTTTCCATGTTGCAGTATGGAGATCCCTCACCCTTGGCACAACTGACATCTTGGGCTGGATAAGCCTTTGTCATGAAGGGCTTTCTTGTGCATTGCAGGCAAGACATGTTAGACACCAGTAACATCCCTCTAGTTGTGACCACTAAAAAGTCTCTGGGGATTTTGCAGAGGTAAGGGAAGGGCAAAATTACCCCAGTTGAGAAACACTGTTTTTCATCCACTTTTGTCTTGATTACAGTCGTGTTCAGCTGCAAATACCCAAACACCTATTTAACTATAGTTTAAAGAACAGGCTTTTATTTGTTTGTTGTTATATATTTATTGGTGTCTGTAGGTGAGCATTTGCTGGGGTTGGTACAGTGGGTCAATAATGTTAGGACTAACATCTCTGAGATTCTCTTGGCCTTTCCCTCAGAGTTACTATATGGCTGCTGAAAATTTGGGTATCACATCCTCTTGCAAACAAGAAGAAGGGAGGTGGGGAAATAGGGAAGGGACATGCTCATGAAACTTACATTGGCATCTCATTGAACAGAATGTTGTCGCATGATCAGCATTAATTCCAAGGGAAAGTAGGTCTAAAGTTAATCTAGGAAAAGAAGAAGAGGATTGGAAACATGTTGGAGGAGTTGACCCATAGAGTCTAACATGCCCTAACTTCACTTCTTCCCCAGAGGAACTTTCCTGTTTGTGTTTCTTTGGATAAATAATTCTAGAAGCTAAAACAAAATATCCCAAATTTTACTAAGTATAAGGAAATAAATGTTTATTTCTTGCTGAAAATGTCCAATATGGCTAACCTTGAGCAGTGAGCAGTGTTCTGTATGTTCTTTCAGAAATTCAGTTTCTGTTTAGCTTTTGGTTTTGTCTTTTCCAAGGCCTTGGTCTCCCCAGCCAGCTCTTCTGCTTCTGATCTGCAGGAAGAAGGAGTGTGGAGGATTTTGCAGAATATGTTTGGGGGCTAGGCCAGAGATACATTTTTACCATGTCCATTGGCATCTTGGTGGCCAGAACATAGCTAAAAAGGCAATAACTAACTATAAGTAGCCCATCTCTATCACCCGCCCCAAAGAAAGTATTTGTTTCCGTGTCTCCCTTCTATGTGCTTTTCTGAATTTCAATCGCCCATACCTTTTCTTCTTTCTGGATGTATTAGTCTGTTTTCATGCTGCTGATAAAGACACACCCAAGACTAGGAATAAAAAAGAGGTTTAACTGACTTACAGTTCCACATGGCTGGGGAGGCCTCACAATCATGGTGGAAGGCAAGGAGGAGCAAGTCATGACTTACATAGATGGCAACAGGCAAAGAGAGAGCTTGTTCAGGGAAACTCCCATATTAAAAACCATCAGATCTTGTGAGACTCATTGACTATCACAAGAACAGCACAGGAAAGACTCACCCCCATAACTCAATCACCTCCTGTGGGGTTCCTCCCATGACACTTGGGAATTGTGAGGGTTATAATCCAAGATGAGATTTGGATGGGATATAGCAAAACCATATCATTCCATTCCTGGCACATCCAAATCTCATGTCCTGACATTTCAAAACCAATCATGCCTTCCCAACAGTGCCCCAAATTCTTAACTCATTTTGGTATTAATCAAAATTCACAGTACAATGCCTCATCTGAGACAAGGCAAGTCCCTTCCTCCTATAAGCCTGTAAAATCAAAAGCAAGTTAGTTATTCCCTAGATACAATGGGGGTACAGACATTGGATAAATACAGCCTTTTCTAGTGGGACAAATTTTCCAAAACAAAGGGGCTACAGGTCCCATGCAAGTCTGAAATTCAGCAGGGCAGTAAAATCTTAAAGCTCCAAAATGATCTCCTTTGACTCCGTGTCTCACATCCGGGTCACATGATGCAAGAGGTGGGTTCTCATGATCTTGGGCAGCTCTGTCCCTATGGCTTTGCAGGGTACAACCTCCCTCCCAACTGCTTTCATGGGCTGCTGTTGAGTGTCTGTGTCTTTTCCAGGCACACAGTTCAAGCTGTTGGTAGATCTATAATTCTGGGGTCTGGAGGATGGTGGCCCTCTTCTCACAACTCCACTAGGTGATGCCCCAGTAGGGACTCATTGTGGGGGCTCTGACCCCACATTTCCCTTCTGCACTGCTCTAGCAGAGGCTCCCCACGAGAGCCACGCCCCTGCAGCAAACTTCTGCCTCGACATCCAGATATTTCCATACATCCTCTGGAATCTAGGCAGAGGTTCCCAAATCTCAACTCTTGACTTCTGTGCACCCAAAGGGTCAACACAACATGGAAGCTGCCAAGGCTTGAGGCTTGCACCCTCTGAAGCCACAGCCGGAGCTGTACCTTGGCCCCTTTTAGTCACAGCTGGAGTAGCTGGGACACAGAGCACCAAGTCCCTAGACTGTGCACAGCATGGGAACCCTGGGACTGGCCCATGAAACCATTTTTTCTTCCTAGGTCTCCAGGCCTGTGATGGGAGGCCCTGGAGACATGCCCTGGAGACATTTTCCCCATTGTCTTGGGGATTAACATTTGGCTCCTCGTTACTTATGCAAATTTCTGCAGCAGGCTTGAAATTCTCCTCAGAAAATGGGTTTTTCTTTTTGCATTGTGAGGCTGCAACTTTTCCAAACTGTTATGCTCTGCTTCCCTTATAAAACTGAATGCCTTTAACAGCACCAAAGTCACCTCTTGAATGCTTTGCTGCTTAGAAATTTCTTCTGCCAGATACCCTAAATCATCTCTCTCAAGTTCAAAGTTCCACAAATCTCTAGGGCAGAGGCAAAATGCCACCAGTCTCTTTGCCAAAACATAGCAAGAGTCACCGTCGCTCCAGTTCCCAACAAGTTCCTCATCTCCACCTGAGACCACCTCAGCCTGGAATATATTGTTCATATCACTCTCAGCATTTTTGTCAAAGCCATTCAACAAGTCTCTAGGTAGTTCCAAATTTTCTTATATTTTCTTGTCTTCTTCTGAGCCCTCCAAACTGTTCCAACCTCAGCCTGTTACCCAGTTCCAAAGTCGCTGCCACATTTTGGGTATCTTTTCAGCAACACCCCACTCTACTGGTATCAATTTACTGTATTAGTTTTCATGCTGCTGACAAAGACATACTAGAGACTGGGAAGAAAAAGAGATTTAATGGACTTACAGTTCCACATGGCCTCACAATCATGACAGAAGGCAAGGAGGAGCAAGTCATGTCTTACATGGATGACAGCAGGCAAAGAGAGAGCTTGTGCATGGAAACTCCTGTTTTTAAAATCATCAGATCTCACGAGACTCATTCACTATTACAAGAACAGCACAGGAAAGACCTGTCTCCATAATTCAATTACCTCCCACTGAGTTCCTGTTATGACACGTGGGAATTGTGGGAGTTACAATTCACGATATGATTTGGGTGGGGACACAGCCAAACCATATCACTGAAATTCCTTCCCTTCTTTGTCTTGTTTGTGAAAATTCAAAGTTTTCAGTATCTCCTACTGAAGATTAGGGGACTGTACCACTTCAAGGCAACTAACTACTCCTTCCTATGAAACTGATATCATGCCATGATTGGAAGAAGGGCTTTGGAGTCAGACAAAACTGGGTTTAAATGATGATATGCACTAGTTTTATAAACTTGTCCAAGTTTGACTTCTGTGAATCTTGGATATCTCATGTTTTAAATTGGGCCAATATTAAATTATGAATGAAATAAAATAAAGCCCTTGACATAGCACTTAACATACAATTTGCAAGAAATAAAGATTATTTTTTAAAGCTGATCTTCTTAAGCAGTTACTACCTATGCTATGCATTGGGGAACTAGTTGAATATCACATTTTTCTTTTCTGTTAAATTCATTAGTTCCCTAGGCAGCTATAAGCAGTCCTCCAAGCAGGAGCTATGTCTTACTACGTTGTATGGAGGAGGCACTGACGAAAAGACTGGGAAGTGAGGCCTACTTGTTACTTTCTCCCTAAGTGCAGGCTGATTGACCATCTGGAAGCTATAATAGTAATACCTGTACCTCATGAGGTGGAGATGCCCTTTTCTTTTTCCTCACAATACAAATACAAAGTTCTTCTGTGCTTTCTCATGTAGATATACATAAACATTAATAAGTAGTTGACATGCAAAGAATTAAGTAACTGATCTTCAGCAACTGTGTATTTCTCAGAAGTTTAGAATGCTAGCATAACAGAGCATAACATTTATACACCAAGGCTTCACATTTACCAATAATGTTTGGTGGATGTAAATGACAATACCTTTATACCTTTCACATAAATTTCCCCCTTTTGAACTCATGTGAGACTAGGTTAGGCATTATTATTTCCATATTATAGATGTGCAACTTCAAATTCCTTGAGATTAAGCGACTTGCATAAAAAATAAATGGCTAAAGAATATATCCTAAATGTTCGCCTTGTCCACTTTCCATTACACTATTGAATTACAGAGCTATTCAATAGTAGCCTTACATAGGAAAAAAAGCCTTGGAGCAAAATACAGGGGACCTATGCTCTGGATATGGCTTCCACTAATTGCCCGTGTGATTGTGACTTCCAAGTCTTGCACCTTCTATTTGGCCAGTAGCTATGTCTCTGATGGTAACATTCTTAATTTAGCTTATGTATAAACAGGGATGCAGAAACTAAATCCACCTGATTTGCTATGGAAATTGGTTGTCTAAAGTAGAAACCACATATCCATTGAGAAGGAAGTCCAGTAAATTAGTTGATGCCTGGAAATAATTGCTTTTCTAGATGGGCTTATAATGGATTTATGAAGTATAAATACAACATAAAACGAAGTTACTTAGATAAAACATGGGAAGGCTTTGAATCTTTGCAGACATAGAACAAACGTCAGCTCAGACTAGGTTCTCTTCAAAGAGTAGAACTAATAGTTGTAGAAATTTATAATGGTGTAAATACACAATTGCTAAAATAAAAATTTACATTAGTATTAATATTAACCTATTTAAGGGTATTCTTTTTTACTTAATTCCTTATACAATCATTTGTTATGCCTTAGACTATATTTTATGAAATCAGTTTAAACTATAGAAAAACAATATATTACTTGCTTTTTAAAAAGTGTTTGCATGACAATGACAATGCATAATAGATGCTTAATGAATGCTTGTGAATGAACTGAATAAATTAATGAAACGTGTTCCATTGAGAGACTAACATTTTGATTTCTTTCATCATTTGTTTGCATTGGAGTGGAAGTAGGAATATTTCAAACTTCCAGATTGATCTCTTTGTCTTTCTTCTCTCTGGCTCTCACTCTCTTAACTCTTTCTTTCTGATTTAAATTGGCCCAAGCAAAAGTATGTTACTTTAATTATGCCTCTTAAATTATATTTACATTGATATGGGATCAGGGATATTGCCTGTTTGTTCACTTGCTCACCACTATGGCCTCAACCCCTAAGAGATAGCTTGGCACCTAATAGGTGCTTAACAATTATGTATTAATGAATAAATAGATCACATAGATAATTTTTAAAATTTATTTCCATTTTTTCACTGGCCTCTTGACTCTTCTACAACAAATTATATGAAATAGAGTGAAAAATGTTCTTCAATAATATATGTCTTCAAGATTATTGAGACCAAGTTATTTTTAGAAAAAATAGGATAGCACCAAATAAAAAATGTAGAATTAAATTTTACTGAACTTGAAATTTGTAAATTGAGTTAAACAGTGTGGCTTGTTTCCAAAATGAGGTCAAACTTCTTTTAACAGTCAAATCATATGACGCCAAGTCTTCATCCTGTGGGCCACACATATATTATTCTTCTGTCCCTAGGGTCCCTGTTGCTCTATTGCTAAGTCCAATATTGACCCTTGTTCCCAAAAGCTTTGTACTTAGGCCAAATAATCAACTCTAGTTATTCTCACCCTGCAGAGAGGAAATTAGAAGTCTGATTCATTCCCTGGAGAGCTCTCCAGTGCTTCTGCTACCTCATAGTGTCATTATGGAAAATAAGCATTCCTGAAGTCAGAGGTAGACATCCTCTAACTCCATACTTATCAAGGCAGTCACCAATACTTGGTCTGATGATCTGCTCTTCTTATAGTAGTTTTTCAAGGTACGTGGGGAGAAAGGGAACATGTCATTTCACCATATTAAGCCCCATTACATTTGTTCCACACTACAGTAGGTCAGTTCTCTGCCAACATTCAGTTCTCTGGCTTCTCAGCGCTTTTTGTTTAAGCTGTACACAGTCATTTCCCCTCTGCCTGCTCAAGGTCCCACGGAGGCTGGGTCAGCCTCTACCTTGAACTTGCTCTGCAAAATAACAACCCAGGATCAGATTTTCCCCTTCCTCATGGTGAGTTTTCTGATCTTATTTGCTAGATTTATAAAACAGTCATTTGTACAGACTGGTATAAAAATTCTAAAGGGATCTTTCAAGTTTGCTGTAATAGACAACAAAAATCAGTTACATTGGATCACAGGCTCTGTAAACAAGAATCTGTGTCTATTACCAGAAGAAGGATATGGGAAACCTTGCAGGGCAGACCAAGAGTCAGTCTGTCACACGGGGTAAATGTCAGGGTCAGTGCCCTATTCTTCCCATCAGCAAGCTAGGTGGGCTATCCAAAAATTGTTGAAATTAGGCAGATTTTTAAAATGAGTCATGCAAAGTTCAAAAGAAGTTCATTCAATAGCATTGGTGAAACCGCTCATGCAATCAAAGATAGCTACATGCAAAAAAGATACCATATATCTGAAAGTTATCACATTAAAGAAACAGACTAGATCAGTTACAGGTGGTTATCACTTTGTGATTTTTACTTTCTTCCCTTAACTGTATATATTTCTATGTAATTCTATGTAATTGTGTGATGATAGTTACTTTTGTATCAGCAAAATCCGGGATAGCTTCTTTTTTACATCTAGTGCTAGATAGATCAAATTGATTTTTGATACGTTGCTGCATGATACTTAAAAATCAGACAGATTTTAATTTATATTTTTATGTCTCCTTGTAAAATACATTATTTTTTTGTGTGCCATCTAAATGATCTTACTAAGCTTTGCATATTTATTTACCAAAACCTTGACCATTATATTTTTAATGAAATAAAATTTTAAATTTAACATTACCTATGCAAATTGACTTTTCCAAGTTTAACTTTCACTGTGCCAATAAATCCAAGGTGCTCTTTTTATTATTAATGACAAAATTAATAAATATTTTAAACATTTTCACCTTCATCTTAACTTCAATTTATATTTCTGTGTTATTTAGACAAAGATTATAACTTCAATTCAGCATTTAGGGCAACTGATAAATCTTATATTTACAAAAATGCACTTTATTTTTTTCTGAAATACTGCTCCCTTTTTTAATATTCCATTTTAATGGAATATCAATTTAGTTTTAGGTCCAATGAAATACAGAATTAGATCACTACAAATTACGAACTGAGGAATTAAGCAATATCTTTTGTTCATTTGTGAAAAACAGCACTTGCTCATTGGTTTGCCACCAAGAAGTCCTAATTGATCTGACCATGCTGGTATCTTCTCCTCTGCTAATGACAGAGAAACTTATGTGTGAAAACTCAATCTTTCACATGTACATTAAACTAGGAACAAGTTTTTATCCCAAACAGTGATTGTACAATCTGATACTTATGTGCTGTTTAATAAATATTAGAAGGAAAGAAGAAAGGAAGGAAAAATGGGATGGGCGAAACAAAGGGACATTTTGGTCATTTCCAATACAGGATTTAAAAATACAAATCTTGTTTTGAAAGCAGTGGCCATTTTCTTAAAACTCAGCTATGAAAATGTAACCCTTATATGTAGGTAGAATAAATTACATATTTCAGTAGCTAATAGTGAACATTCTGTAGCTACTATTAATTTTTCTCAATTGCAATAAATTTCCTGATCATTATTATGAAATTTCTCAAAACATTTGAGATAATTTGGGATGCAAGCTAGTAATTACTGTTTTTAAAACTGCTGTTTGTAGTCACATGTTGAAATAAGCCTGCGATCTAAGCAGATGTTGGACACAATCTCTTCATAAAGTAATTTTCAATTATCCTAACCCCCAACTATGAACATTCATAAATTATGGAAAAGGTACTCCTTAAGCATAATATGAATATTTTTATAACCATATGTGTGAGTAGAATATTAAAAAGTAGTAATAGATTTATAGGTTCTAAAATTACTATTCCTGGAGACCTAAAATTATTATATAATTCTTGTTGATAACTTACCGCTCAGGTGCAAACTTTGATCTATGAGTTTCTAGCATTTTGTACATGTTCTTTAAATTTTTTTCTTTTCTTTTGTAATTGCCTGCAGAATTGATTAGCTTAAGTCTAACATGCATCTAAGGGGACAAAATCATCATCATTTCAGCCTACTTAATGATTTTCCTCTTTGCCGACATCATATGAACTACTCTTTTCCAGAAGTGTATCTCAAAATCTTGAATCTAGTGACATCATATTTCATTATATGATATCTACTTACTTTTATCCAAAGTAGAATTGAATTAATGTTTTCTGATCATTACAGGAAAACTTCCCAGAAATTTTAGAAACTAAGAATACAGCCTTGCAATCGCTGCTTTGAAAACTCCCATTCATAAATAGGCATATATTTAAATACACTAAGCAAAATGATCCTGTGAAATGTGGCTTCTTGGAGCCTGAGATTAGGGCTCAGAAGACTTCATGAGTTGTCTACGGAGTTTACTGGGCAATTTGGGCATGTCATTAATAGACTCTCTAATCATTGAAATATAAAAAAAATTTGTAAAATAATAGATACCTCACATGCTTGTTGTGGAAATTGATTAAAGATTTAGTGACAGTTTCAATTTAGAAAAAGGTTAACGCATATATCACAGCAGGCCTTCAGGGATAGATATGTTTACAGTAGTTTGAAAAGTTATTAATTTCTTTCTATAAAACCTAGAGGACACTAGTTAGGCATGATCAAATTTATGTGTTTTCTCTTAAACCTGGCTTCATTCCTCAGCTTAAACTAGAATCAGAAAAAAATTAAACGTCTTTAAAAATTCTATTAAAAGATTAATAATATTCTATATATTTAACTCTATAATAACATACAAAGTCATTTTGTCAAAATATAAAATATTTTTCTGCTTATTGAGCATTTCTCACAGACGTTTTCGATAACGTTTCAACATTTCAAATGAAATAATATCTGAGCTCTCTGAATTCCCTATAATAGCAAAACTCCTTCTCAGTGCTTTTGAGATTTATTCATGTAACTCCCATTAGAGTTAATTGGAGTTACTAACATAAATTCCACTTGCTCCAAATAGAGAATAGGTTTCTTTAATGTTGTTTTTATTTTTTAATAAGGTTAGACTTAAAATAGAATCTTGTATACAATGGTCTCTTTTGCCTCGGGAAATTAAAATGCCTTTAACAACTTTTAGGGTTAGGGAATTGAAATCCGTTGCAAAGTTTTCTTTCTTAATTCTGCTGTATTACTACATCATCATTACAAATTACAATTGGTAATGAAAGAAATAGGAAAGTAAACTGTAAAAGCATTTTTCCAGCAAGCCACCACTATTTACATACTATTTGTAGTTTTATTTGTGGAATTACTCTGTTAATGGTATATTATTAACACTATTTAGAAAAAATTGTGTTTGTTGTTCTTAACAATAAAGAGGAAGAAGTAGATATTATATATTGAGAGAAAAGTACCATTTCAAACGAAAAGAAAAGCCTACACCTCATTTTTCATGAATGCTGTTTATAGGCAGATTCTTTTAAATTACCTTTTAAAATATGATTGTTAATAAATATTAGTCATTTAAACTATGGATAATTTGATAAGTGCAAATATTATTATATAAAACACTTGAAACCCAGTCTTTAAAGAAAAAACTTGATAAATGCTTTAACCAAAAACAACGTAATATATAGATGTTTGTCAGTTAAAGAAGGTTTAATTAATAGACCAATGAATTTGCTTTCAATAGTGCATAACCTCTTTTAGATTACAGGAAAACATTCTTTCATGTCTAGTACATTCTTGAAAAGTCGTTTGTAACTCAAACATTTCAAAGAGGATATGCAGCAAATTAATTTCACCTTAACTTTTTTTCATTTGTCTTCCTGGAGATATTTCCACAGAAAACAACTTATTTATCACAGAATAATTCAATAAAAATATACTCACTTTACTCATCTATCATCCTGCTAATATTTTTATAAAGCCATTAAAGACCATTTACACAATGAAAGTGTAGATGAGGTCAGGAAGTTAAAAGTCGTTAAAAAATGAGACTAGGAGCAGTTCTAAAAAGAGAGATGTCTTAGCTACACGAGTAGCACCAAAAAAAACAAAGAAACAAACAAACAAAAATATAACTTTGAATTTTGGGGCAGCCTTAACAAAAAAGAAAAGGTGAAGAATTTTATAATTCTGTTTTGCCCCAAAAGGAGGCATAAAATGTATTTAGAAATATAAAAAGTTAATATTTGTAAATAACCTGACTTGGGCCAGGAATTATATTTAGTGGTTGTCATGGCTAGGTCATATAATCTAATGTGGTTTCATGTTATGTTATTATTTACTGTTAAGGAAACTGAAGCTCAGTAAGGTTAAGTAATGCCAGAAGTTTACATACAGCTAAAAGTCTTCCAAGTTAATATTCATTTCTCTGAAACAATCATTCAGGGCAACAAATATTCTTTTAATGTTTAAATCCTATAAGAAATGGCATAATGTTGGTGGGTAAGTATATTAAAGACAGAGAATCATGCCTTTATTATTTCAGAAACCATTATATTCATAATTCTAAGATAATTATATTAACTATATGATACTTTTAATAAAATTTTTCTTTTTCCATAACAAAATATTACCACTGTAATTTTGAAATTGTCACTTTTATTGTTCTGAATTTTGTTACTTTCATAGTTCTGTTTGGGCATGATTTTTTTCATTTTTCCTTTTGATGAGTTTATAACAAACAAGTATTCAAATATTTTAAAATGGAACTTTTTCTAGTTAATAGCTATATTTACAATACATTATCTTGATATAATTTAGCTGTATTGCATGTAGAAAACTGATTTAATACAGAAATAAAGTTGAGAGCACCTACAGTAATCGATAGTTTAAATGACCTTTTAACTTTCTGTTGAATATTTTCAGATAGAAAATTAATCATCATGAATTCTATCATTAAAATTCTATTCAATAAAACATCAATGAAATAATTTGGAAATATGGCTCCCATTAGCTCACAGCTCCACACTCAACTCCTTATATAATAGGCACATTTTAATTTTGTCTTGGTTTTGTAAAGGAGATAGGATGGTGAAGTGGGAATGAAGCACCTGCCTTATTGCTGGTGCCTTCCCCATCCCAGCTAAATCAATGTTGAATAAATATTTAAACTTATGCTCTAATTTTCTGACAGCCAGGGCAAAGGAAAATTGTAATAAATTGTGTAATTCCTTTTTGTCTGAGGAAAGGAAACACACAGTTTGTCTAGAAAACGTATTGAAGAGGGGACAAAATATTAGCCTGCCTATGTCACCTACCTGTCTGATAGCCTGTTAAGCTTGATAAGAGGAAGTACGTATTTCTTGCTAGTAGAACATATCAGAGACAAACCAGGTCAAATGTTTGCATTAATCTCAGCCATGGTAATTAGTGAACACAGTGATTTTTATTAGTCTTAATTTCTTGATATTTCTACCAAGAGAATGCCCCCTGGGGCAGCACTGCACAGTGTGTTTAAACATGAGCTTGGAACCTAACACTCTTGGTTTTTAGACCTGAGTTTATCATATGCTAGCTGAATAACCTTGGGAATTTATTTTATCTCTCTGAGGCTTTGTTTCCTTATGTGTAAAATAGTTACAACAATACTACATACTCATGGATTTTTTGTGAATGTTAAGTCAAACTACATAATAATTTAGTACAGTGCCTAGCACATAAGGTTGCAATAAAATTGGGACAAACATTTTATAAATGTTTGCTTATAAGAAAAATCTGAAAATCTACATTTTAATAGTATTCTAAGAAAATGAAAATACTACAGTTGTTAAAAGATATATTCCAAAAATTACAATCTGCTATTTTTTACAGATATTTTAAATTATTTAATCTCACCAATCTCACCAAAACTATCTTAATTTTTTCTTTTAATCCAGAAATCCTTGCTCTTCGGTAATGACTTTACACTTATGTTTACAACTATCTGAATACATAAGTCTATCTTAAATGAAATTTAGCTATGCTATCAAGTTATATATTACACTGCCAAAAGAGCATTAAATATGAATCCGTTTCTCTGTGAATTGTGAACATATATTTAATCCAGAATTAAAATTCTTGATGTACTTGCAAATAGCTAAAATATTTTACAAGAACATTACTATAATTTTTATATTATGAAATATACAAAACAGTAAGTTTTCTATGAAAATAGACTCCAATGCAAAGTAAAGAATAAAACAATGGACAAAAATTGACTTAAAATTCCTGAAACTCAGAAAATGACTAGAATTTGTTATTTTGGATCAGCTTTTGTCTGATCTGTTAAAATTGTAGCGACTACCCATAAGAAAATGCATTATAGATCACATAATGGTACATTTGCAGAAAACCAGTATATAAGTCTATAGACAAAATTGATGAAATGAAATCCCAATTCTTTACTTTTTTTTTTTGCTGAAACATTATTATATGGAATTTTTCTAATGGGACCATATCCAAGTTTTAGCATTAACAGATGGGATCCTGTTGGGGTTCCACATTTTTAGTTATTTAGGACTTTAGTAAACAGTGATTTTATCCAGTATGTGATTGGAACAGATGTGATCTTATCAGGGTTCCACTTTTTTTCAAGGGCATAAAATTGCCATGATTTGCTGTACAGTGCTGGAGTTTACTTTTTGTGGTTTTAGAACCAGAGTTCTTTTTAGCCAGAATTTGCCCTTGGGTTCTAAAACATCATAATAGGGAGTTAATGTTTTATTCTCTATTAATCCCATTAAATCCTTTTAATATTAGAGCATGTGTTGCTTTATAGCATTAACTAGTGTCTTGCACTCAACAGTATTTTCACAGTTTATGACACTGCTTAGGGCATTAACAAACAGCTGTTTGAATTAAATGAGCAGTTAAGGACCCTGTTCATTAACTCAAAAGTTTCATGTATTTTTAATTCCTTAAATCTAATGGTATCATCACCCTCCAAGAAATCTATCTTTGATTATAATTTGCTCTGACCGCTATTGGTTATTGGGGAAAGTATTATTGTTTTTGAATATGAGTTATACCAGGGGTGGGTATCTTTAATGAATCTTAACTATCTCATAACGGTTTCATTCTTATGGGATATAAAACTTTAAAAGTTGTTTACGGCAGTTGTGTTAAAATTTTCTCCAATTTTGGTTACTGATGACTTCATTTAGCTAATGTAAAGAGGCAGTTGGAACAGAATTATTTGCATTTGAAATGGTGCAATCAGAGGTTTGAGACTGACTCATTTACAAAAAAAGAAAATTGTATTTGGGCAGTGACAGATTATGTGATGCAGTTCCTGGTGCGGGGTACAATGTTAGTCACTGATTTCTCTCCGTGTAGAGAGATTGTGCCTTCCAGAGCTTCCTTAGGGACTTTATTACCTTCAATTCAATCACAGTCATGGACATCTCAACTCAGTAATTTGAAGGGAAGTAATTAAATAAAAAGGCAATTTTAAATTAATGTGCCTAGGATTCTAAATAAGCTGCATGAGGGCCAGATTCTTGGTTGATTCATCCTATACTCTAGTGTTCTAGTCAGACCCCACGAAATTCAGGGCCTTTATTGCGCTTAGTAGGTGCTAAGTCTTTTGGAGAGAATAATTGGATGCTTTAATTAAGACATTTTTTACCTGTTGGATAAAACTCTTCCAGGTTTCCCACAAATTGTCCCATAATTTGATCTTCAGTTCTTTTAATTTTCTCTAAAGGGTCTGTAACTCTTAGAGAAATTTAGTTCACAGTTGTTTAATAATTAATTAAAAAGCATCATAAAATTATCAAGTGGGACATATGACTTTACCATTTTAACAATCATATTTACTTTTACTCAGTGCAGATGCCAAGGATTGACAATGTCAGTGTAGAGATGTTGTTTGTGTAGTAACTGAAAGGAATGGGATAAACTAATAAGAATCGTTCTCTAACGAGAAGTAGAAAACTACCTCTTCCTGCTCATTGCCAGAAATTGAATCCACATTTCTCCTGCCTTAAGTTAGAAACAGACTTAATGAGAGCTGGATTCCAAGCCTGGAAGTTTTCTCTAAATCAGTCTGAATTGGCTTGAAATTCATAACTGCCCCAGTTTCGCCCATATCAGATGGCAGACGGTACCTTTTCCTCCTCTGCTTTGCCTCAGAATATCTCTGTGGGCTTCACTTCCTCCCTTCCAAAGCCTTCATCCAGAGATAGTGGGTGACTGGAGGGTAGTTCAGATAAACTTTGAAGCAGATAGGGTTGTTTGAGGATTCCTCTCCAAACTTGACTACTAAATTTGTAAACAGTATCAGAGATTTCCTTTATTCTCCCTACTGTTAAAAATACCAACTGATCAGGGCTGGGCGTGGTGGCTCACGCCTGTAATCCCAGCACTTTGAGAGGCCGAGGAAGGTGGATTACGAGATCAGGAGTTCAAGACCAGCCTGGCCAAGATGGTGAAACCCCGTCTCTACTAAAATTACAAAAATTAGCCAGGCGCGGTGGCAGGTACCTGTGATCCCAGCTACTCAGGAGGCTGAGGCAGGAGAATTGCTTGAACCAGGGCGGCAGAGGTTGCAGTGAGCCAAGATTGCACTGCTGCACTCCAGCCTGGGTGGCAGAGTGAGACTCCGTCTCAAAAAACAAACAAACAAAAAAACCGATCAGTTAAAATATGAAGCTATTTATGGGTATTTGGTCTTTAAGAATAAAATCTTGTAAAATCTAGAAATGTAGTCTGAACTCTAAGAGATTCCATTCTTTTCATTATACCAGAATCCTTAGATATGCTTAGATATGCTGCCATTGGTAGTGTTACTATGAAAGTGATCTCCACTAATATTTTAGGAGTCCACAGAGAATCCATACATTCAAATGAATAAATATCAGAAAGTTTATATTTTTAAATAACTGAAAAGGGAGATTTCAACATATAAAAGCAAATAAATCTAAAAAATAAAAACTTTAGTATACATAGATATCTATACACACATATACACATATTAAATATAAATATTTGAACAACACAGGTTTGAATTGCAAAGATCTGTGTATATATATATGTGTATATATATGTGTATATATATGTGTATATATATACGTATATATATGTGTATATATATACGTATATATATGTGTATATATGTGTATATATGTATATATGTATATATATACGTGTATATATATGTGTATATGTATACGTGTATATATATGTGTATATATATACGTGTATATATATATGTGTGTGTGTGTGTGTATATATATATATATATATATATATATATATATAAACCAAATGCAGATAAAAAATACGGTAGTTGCAGCCAGGCACGGTGGCTCATGCCTATAATTCTAGCACTTTGGGAGACCGAGGTGGGGATCATCTGAGGTCAGGAGTTGGAGGCTAAGCTGGCCAACATGCAGAAAGCCTGTCTCTACTAAACATACAAAAAATTAGTCAGTGTGGTGAGCATGCCT
The DNA here is from genome assembly GCF_028858775.2 of Pan troglodytes. NCBI lineage: Eukaryota > Metazoa > Chordata > Mammalia > Primates > Hominidae > Pan > Pan troglodytes. The sequence goes on along the minus strand of NC_072415.2, from coordinate 42,899,623 downwards.
ATAATCCCAGCTACTTGGGAGGCTGAGGCAGGAGAATCACTTAAACCCAGGAGGCAGAGGTTGCAGTGAGCTGAGATGGCGCCACTGCACTGCAGCCTGGGCAACAGCGAGACTCTGTCTCAAAAACAAAAATTAAACAGTAAAAATAAAATTCAGTACTTGCAAGACATGAAAACCACGCATACAGAGGACCAACTTTTCATATACATGAGTTCCACAGGGCTGACTTGAGTACAAGTGGATTTCAGTATATGCAGGGGGTCCTGGAACCAATCCCCTGAGGATACCAAGATACCAAGGTACTAGAATTTCTTTAGTATAGTTTAGTATATATATACATATATTTCATATATTATATATATTATATATACATATATTTCATATATTATATATATTATATATACATATATTTCATATATTATATATATTATATATTTAATATGTGTATATATGTAATGTGTAGCATTAACACATACATACATATACTAATTAAATATATTTAATATATACACATACACACAAAATATTAAATACATACTAAATATACCAAATAATACTACATACTGTATATAATACAATTATATACATATTCTACATACTATATATATACATATATATAAATATTCTGATTTCCTGTCATCACTATTTGAAATCCATCCATGTCTACGGACACCATCCAAACCAAGTTACCATAATCACTTGCTTGAACTAGCCTCCTAATTGGTCACTGCATTCACACTTGTCTCCTGTCCACCTGGAGCTATTCCTTACAAAGCAGTAAGCCCTAAGCCTTAAGCCGAAAACACAAACACACACACAAAACTAAAAATCTCCTGCCTGGACCTTCAGTGCTGAACATACTTCAGGGGCTTCCCTGGACTCCCAAGAGCCTGGAATCTAAACTTCTTAATGTGGCCTGTATAAGCAGGCATTGTGCACCTCTCCGTCCAAATCTCAGGCCACTACCCATCCAGTTCTTGTCCTCTGGGACATTAAGCTTCTTTCTGCATTTCAGCTGAGTCAAGCTCTCACCTGAGCACTTCAGCAGAAGGCCCTCTCTTTCCTGGAAGCAGGTGTCACGTGCTCTGAAAAGCTGTCCCAGCCTCTAGGCCCAAAGCAGGTGTTCCTTTTCAGGTTCCTGTTGCTCTCTTTACTCTACAACTATTTGAGTAATTTATTTTTATTTTTCCTCTACTAGAGGTAAGATCTATTTTCTTAACCTCTGGATAACTAGTACCTCACAGCCAGAGGAGACACTCAATAAATATTTTCAAATAAATGAATAAACTCTGCATTTTCTTTAAGAACATAAAAAAGACATTTTTAAGAAAAGATTTTGCACCACTTAATTTTTTGATAAATGATCAAGCATATGTGAAGTCATTTAGGTGTTTTTTAAGATTATAATCAACATTTCCTTATTATTTTTAACTACTCTTTAAAACCAGTTAAGTGATGATTATACTCTTCTTCTGGAAATCTAATATTTATCAAATAAATAACTAGAGATTACACTTTTTTCTGGAAATCTAGTTCTTATTAAAAATTTTGCCTGGTAGCTATCAAATGTTGTGCTATCGTTTTATATACCCCTTGAATGTATTAGCTTCTGGTTTTGTTCTAGTCTGAAGTGCATTATATTATGCAAAATCCAGAACAAAATTAGAGGACTGCAGTGTGTCTGAAGATTACAAAGGTAGGATGAGATATTGAAGCCTGCCAGCCTGAGAGTGTAAACTGGGAAATAGATACCCGCTATTGTGCTAGGCATTGCCAGGAACAGGAAAAAAAAAATCTCCTGGCAACAGGTGCTAAACACTAGTATCAACATTAGCATCAAGCAAATGTGTGCAGGTGGAGGTAAGAGGGCACAGCTGACACTGAGGCATAAACTAAGGGGACCACAGGGACCATGTCTCAGAAATCTACTTCCAGCGTTGGCAGATACTAAAACCTATGCACATGCTTACAGGTATCCTTATTTCATTGTTTTACTTGTTTGCACAAGCCTTTGTATACACGAACAGTTTATAAACGCTACTGCTATTTTGATAATAAATAGCATACTCTGACACAGCCTTTGTGGAGAAAAGCAAATAACAGGTCAATTAAGTAACCTCCCATTTAAGGAAAATGTTCTTTTGCACGTATTATGAATTATTACTTCAATAATATCCTTCAGTATTATCCTTCAGTAAATCACCACTGTCAAAAGTTTTGAAAGATAAAGAAGATACAAACAATTTATATATCTGAAAGTAGAGATTAAAAAGGGAAAAAGCTAGAAAGTAATTAAACTAAAGTTAGTTATCATTACTCACAAATGTTCTGGGAAAACTAGTATTAGTAACTAGAAAATAAATAATTTAGGAGCTTTTGGGGAAAGACTGTATGGTATCAGCTATTTATTGGCACTGAAATAACAAGTAAAGAACTCATCTTTCATTTTCTTACACATAAAACCTGTGGAAAGATTCCCATGGCCCCGGAATCAGGACTCACAGGTCCTGGGCTGAAGGGTTCACCAGCAGCCATGAGACCAACATTTGTTATCAATGAGACAAGTGCTGAACTGTTGTTCCAAGGCTGTTGCTGTAAAACCATAGTGCATTGTAGTTTGTTGGAGGTTAGTAGCACTTGTTAATTTGATCAAGGCTGAAGTTTACGGAGGATAAAGTAAACAATGCAAACTGCAGACACCATCAGTTTCCTATGGGCAGTGAAGTGTAGTCTGTTCCATTTACACTTCACAACAACATCTGATGGGCTTTGTCAGTACTGCACAGAGTAATTAAACCTGAAATCAATAGCAGGCATTTGTCATGTTTACAGCCGCTCTTTCTGCTGGGTTAAACTCATCAGTTTAGTGCCGTTCTGTTTTACTGCAGAGACACGCTCCATTATTTCTTCAGGTACAGTTGAGATATTCAGTTACATGCCCAATAGTTTGAATACGACATTAAGATTAAAAGGGACAGGCAAATGGACAGTTTTTGTAATATATTTGCTGATTTTCTTAACTGATGTTGGATTTCCATTTCCTTCAATCTTTTTATGAAACCCTTTGTGGTCTGAGATAATATATTCCCTTAGCTCCCAAATTGGCAACAAGGCTCATCTCAAATTTGATAGAATTTGACATCGACTATAACTATACACAACGATTGCTGACATGTTTTTATTTGAAAAGAGTAAAGAATAAGATTCAAAACTGTTGCCTTATTTGAAGAAAATTGGTCTTTTCCATGTTCAATTAAGGATTTGTGATAAAATGTTCTTTTATGTCATTTTTTACAAAAAATCCTCACCTTTCATTTGTTTTGCTTCTTTTTAATTTCTTTTCTGTTATTTTTCAATCATTTAAATGATGTGGTTAGAGCATGGTGGTTTTTATAGTAAGAGAGTCTGTAGTTCAATGCTAAACTTGAATTTGACATGCATATTTGAATTTGTATATTTGAAGGAAGCTGAAAAGCATGCCCTGGTCCGAGTGTTACAGTCACTTAGTAAAGGCCCTCATTACTCTCATTTTATGCAAATCATCTTAAGCATCTTACCTTTCTGTAAAGTATTACTTGTCTTGGTACACCAAGGCAAACAGGATTGTTGTAAGAATGAATTTTACTGCCAATTAGTTGGTTATATATAAAACCATAGTACTTTTATATTATTTTTGCATTCATGTGGTATTTTAATATTTTAATACACAACTCTACTCAAATGTGAGCTTTCTACTACATGTCAGTGATGATAAAGATGAAACTTAGGTACTATATTCAAGATAGTGCTTGAACTCAAAATGGTACCCTGTATGCTGACAGCGAAATATTTGGAGACTGTGATACTTATTCAAGGTCACCAAGCATCTGACTTCGTTGAACTCTATCATGTGTTCTTAGTGCTTCTTGTTCCAGTTAACATAAAATGGGAGCTATTTCTATAGCCGGTACCTATGAGAAATTTGATTAAGACTATGGATAGAGTGTTCGAAGGACTGTTTCATAGAACACTGAGGCTTGCCCAAAAGAAGTTGATAAGTCACGTAAAAGCAATATTAAAATAGCTAATTAGGCTTGTGAAAAAGCCAAGCAAATTCCAGTCATTAGCTGCAGTTACTTAGAGTGGGTCCTCTCAAATTCTCTGGGTCAATAACAGACTTTAAAAATGAATTAAGTCTGGAGATAGAATTCCATGCTAGTTGCATTGTTGCTCATTTATCATCTGTCCATGGCTGTTTGTTTTTAATTCCTTAGAAGACTATGATCTCACATAATTAGGGAATTGAGGGTCATCTTTTTTAGCTTCTCTAAGTGGTGGGAGTATGAGTGACTTTTCCTATTATATTCTTGCCTTTATATAGATTATCTAATTTTAATAACACAGCATTATGCCTGCTATGAAGGCTACATAAATATAAAATGTAGTAAAAATCATGAAAATTCTGCACCAATAATTTCAGGATTTTTATACCTTCTGTCTCTCTATAAGTGCAGGTATCAATATTTCTGATCTGATATGCCAAGCCCCAGAGCATCAGTTAATCAATATGAAGCATTTCAGAGAACCCTAAGTCCATGCTACAAACCTCCTCTAAATTCAAGTCAACTTCCATTTCAGTCATCCCCAGCAAGGAGATTACCACGAATAATGCAAGCATTCTTAGCCATTTAGCAAATTTAGCTTTTTGCAAAATGTATATAGTATTCTAAAGTCTACAGGACACTTTTGTATTTATCAGTCATATTTCACTTAATAACAGGGATTCCTTCTCAGAAATCTTTCATTAGGCGATTTGTTCATTGTGTCAACATAGTAGAGTAAGTATACTGATACAAACCTAGATGGTATAGCCTAGTACACACCTAGTGTATGGTATAGCCTATTGCTTCTGGGCTACAAACCTGTACAGCATGTTACTGTACTGAATACTGTAGGCAATCAAGTTTTTGTCTCTCTAAATATACCTAAAAATAGTAAAGGTGCAGTAAAAGTATGACATTATAGTCTCAAGAGACTACTGGCCTACCCACAGTGTGTCATTGACCTAAACATCATTACATGGCATGTGACTGTATTTTTCTCATCTGATGCTCACAACTCTGCAGTGAAGTTTCCTGAAATGCCGAAGAAATAAATGAAGTTCAGAGAGGTTAAGTGATTTTCTCAAGATTACGATGCTTTTAGTGGCAATATCTAGCCTCAGACTTGAGTCTTCCAGTTCTGATACTGATGATTGCTATAGTATCTTGCTACATTCCAAAAAAACAAAAGCCTATAGTGGTCAGAATTCCAAGATCGCCCCTCTATGAGGGTTCAGCCCAAGAAGCAGAATTAGTAGAATATCGATCCATGTCTATGTCTATATCTGTGTCTATGTTGATTTCTGTAGCTATCACCTATCCACCTATGTATTAATATATGTTTGTTCTTTTGTTTATTACAAAGCTTACAGTATTATGGGGACTAGCTAAGTAAGTCTGAAATTTGTAAGGCAGGCAATCAGGAAGGGAAGATTTTGGGCAGCCTGGAACTCAGGGCACAAGCTGAAGCTATTGGGCACAGGTGGAATTTCTTCTCTGTCTATGTCTGTATCTGTCTCTTTGCCCTTTGACGCTACCCATTTCTGTTAAGCCTCAGCCCTGTTTCCAAGTCCTTCCAAATGGTTAAATCAGACTCATCCAGATTATCTATGATAATTTCTTTTACTTAAAGTGAATTGATTAATGGATTTAATCAAATCTGCAAAATCCCTTCATAGCAACACCTAGAGTAAGTGTTTGATTAACTGAGGAATGAAGACTAGCAAAGTTGACACATCAAAAAATCAGTCACAGTCCACCTCTTGTCAACTTATCACTCATATATGGCTTTTAAAATTATACCTAATTTCCAAATAAAAACAGTCATATATTACCTAACATGATACTGCTATTCTACATACAACCAAAAACATGTTAAGCCTTTCCCCAGAAAAGTATAAAAATCCTTGAATAGTATTCACTCTTCTTGTTTAATATCCTGTAACTTAAATAAATACTGAGATAATAAAGTTATGTATCATGTTAAATAATTAGAGTAAGATAAGGAAGAAAACAAAAATATTTGGTTATTGTATGTATAAACATATTCATGTCAAAATAAGAAAGAAATCCATGTAACTATTGTAGTCTTCATTTCTGTAGCTGATCACATGATTGGAAATGTTATTTATAGCTATCCTTTTCACCATCCATTTCATATTTCTTTTACCCTCAGCAAGCATCTCAGCTGGTCATGGTTCTTTTCCAGGTGGGTTGACCCAAACCTTTATTTCAGTGGACATAACAATGATTACATTGTTAATGTACAATCCATTAACAGTTTTTCCTGAATTGAGTTGCATTCTTATGGTTTTTCTTCGACTTTAATCATAGAAGATGGGAGTAATAAGAGATGCCTACAGGATTGCCTGTATTTTAGAACTACCTCTCATTACCCACCTTGTATAATTGCAAGCCAATTTCCCCTTGGCTGTCAAAATAAATCAGCCCAGTCAATATAATATAATGACCCTCATTTTTGCTTGTTGGTTGGGAGAGATGAGGAGCCCAAATGGCCTGGAGTAAGTCTCAATTTCTAATTCAGTGGAACTGTTATGTCCACTGGTAGAAGTTTCTTTTTTTTTTCTTTTTTTATTATTATACTTTAAGTTGTAGGGTACATGTGCATAACGTGCAGGTTTGTTACATATGTATACATGTGCCATGTTGGTGTGCTGCACCCATTAACTCATCATTTACATTAGGTATATCTCCTAATGCTATCCCTCCCCACTCCCCCCACCCCACGACAGGCCCCGGTGTGTGATGTTCCCCTTCCTGTGTCCATGTGTTCTCATTGTTCAATTCCCACCTATAAGTGAGAACATGCGGTGTTTGATTTTTTGTCCTTGTGATAGTTTGCTGAGAATGATGGCTTACAGCTTCATCCACGTCCCTACAAAGGACATGAATTCATCCTTTTTTATGACTGCATAGTATTCCATGGTGTATATGTGCCACATTTTCTTAATCCAGTCTGTCATTGATGGACATGTGGATTGGTTCCAAGACTTCGCTATTGTGAATAGTGCCGCAATAAACATACGTGTGCATGTGTCTTTATAGCAGCATGATTGATAATCCTTTGGGTATATACCCAGTAATGGGATGGCTGGGTCAAATGGTATTTCTAGTTCTAGATGCTTGAGGAATCGCCACACTGTCTTCCACAATGGTTGAACTAGTTTACAGTCCCACCAACAGTGTAAAAGTGTTCCTATTTCTCCACATCCTCTCCAGCACCTGTTGTTTCCTGACTTCTTAATGATCGCCATTGTAACTGACGTGAGATGGTATCTCATTGTGGTTTTGATTTGCATTTCTCTGATGGCCAGTGATGATGAGCATTTTTTCATGTGTCTGTTGGCTGCATAAATGTCTTCTTTTGAGAAATGTCTGTTCATATCCTTCACCCACTTTTTGATGGGGTTGTTTTATTCTTGTAAATTTGTTTGAGTTCTTTGTAGATTCTGGATATTAGCCCTTTGTCAGATAAGTAAATTGCAAAAATTTTCTCCCATTCTGTGGGTTGCCTGTTCACTCTGATGGTAGTTTCTTTTGCTGTGCAGAAGCTCTTTAGTTTAATTAGATCCCATTTGTCAATTTTGGCTTTTGTTGCCATTGCTTTTGGTGTTTTAGACATGAAGTCCTTGCCCATACCTATGTGCTGAATGATGTTGCCTAGGTTTTCTTCTAGGGTTTTTATGGTTTTAGGTCTAACATTTAAGTCTTTAATTCATCTTTAATTAATTTTTGTATAAGGTGTAAGGAAGGGATCCAGTTTCAGCTTTCTACATATGGCTAGCCAGTTTTCCCAGCATCATTTATTAAATAGGGCATCCTTTCCCCATTTCTTGTTTTTGTCAGGTTTGTCAAAGATCAGATGGTTGTAGATGTGTGGTATTATTTCTGAGGGCTCTGCTCTGTTCCATTGTTCTATATCTCTGTTTTGGTACCAGTACCATGCTGTTTTGGTTACTGTAGCCTTGTAGTATAGTTTGAAGTCAGGTAGCATGATGCCTTAGCTTTTCTTTTGGCTTAGGATTGACTTGGTGATGCGGGCTCTTTTTTGGTTCCAGATGAACTTTAAAGCAGTTTTTTCCAATTCTGTGAAGAAAGTCCTTGGTAGCTTGATGGGGATGGCATTGAATCTATAAATTATCTTGGGCAGTATGGCCATTTTCACAACATTGATTCTTCCTACTCATGAGCATGGAATGTTCTTCCATTTGTTTGTGTCCTTTTTTATTTCATTGAGCAGTGGTTTGTAGTTCTTGAAGAGGTCCTTCTTTCTTTGGTTCTTGGGCCTCTGGATCAGCAGAGTTATATCATGAGAATGGGAAGCAAAACTTTTGGTAGTGGATCAGTAGGGATAATAGTGAGTGGAGCCACTTCCATTTATGCCCCTTGATTTATGCACCAGTAAATGGTGATTGTGAGAGAAATAGCACCATGCATTGGAGGCTGATTTAGAGTAGATATCACATCCTAGGGGACATTGCCCCAGCTCTGTCCTCTGTCTAGAGGACAATGCCCCAACTAGGAGGCATTGCCACCTAGTTGTTATCATAACTGAGTGCTCAAAAGGCCATTCCACCATTATATCAAGTGCCTGCTTCAGGATGATGGGGAACATGATAAAACCAGTGACTTCAATGAGCATTGGCCTATCAATACATTTCATTTACTATGGAGTGAATTCACTAGTCAGAAAAAAATGCTGTGCCAAATGATAAGGCATTCTGTATGTCTGTGGTTGTCAGACAGGGGTTACTCTGCTGGCTGCAGTGATTGACCCTGACTACCCTGGGGAAATTGGGCTGCTACTACACAATGAGAATAATAAGGAGGTCCTCCAGGGCCTCTCTTTGTACCCCCATGTCTTGTGATTAATGTCAATGGAAAACTACAATACCCCAATTGATCAGGATTGAATAGACATCACTCTTCGAGAATGAGGGTTTGGGTCTCCCTACCAAACAACTACAACTAGATGAAGTGTTTTATAGCAGGGAAGGCAAGTCCATATCTAGATTAAGTGTCTCTTTCTTTTTTTTTTTTTAATTACACTTTAAGTTTTAGGGTATATGTGCACAACGTGCAGGTTTGTTACATATGTATACATGTGCCATGTTGGTGTGCTGCACCCATTAACTCATCATTTACATTAGGTTTATCTCCTAATGCTATCCCTCTCCCCGCTCCCCCGACCCCACGACAGGCCCCGGTGTGTGATGTTCCCCTTCCTGTGTCCAATAAACGAAGCAGTTTAGTGTAATCAACCTGCAACCAGGTAGCTGACTGGTCACCTCAGGGAATGTTGCCATATCAGGGACTCAAGTTGGTCTACGTTGCTGGCAGATTAAGGACCCTGCAGTGGCTGTAACCAGGTCAGCTTTGGTGAGTGGAAGTCAATGTTGCTGAGCCCATGCATAACCTCCATCCCATTAATTGTCATAAACACCATGGCCATTTTGTTCAGAAGCTCATTGGACAATGCCAGGAGTGGTTGAGGAAAGAGGCTAATTCATAATTGACTGAATGGACCATCTTACCCACTTGATTTCTAAAATCTTCTTCTGCAGAGGTGACCTTTTGGTAAATTTTAATATGAGACACAAATATCTTCATTTTTTGCCCATTCAGAATGGGCAATACATATTTGTCTTCCCCAGACCTCCTTTTCATCAATTTTCTAACCATGCCCCTTAGTAGTCCATGGTCATCCAGCCAAACTATTAACCACAGCCCATCAATTGATATAGATTCATGCCCCTGGCTTTTTCTCCATCCAGACCAAATGAACAACTAGGTACACTGCTCATAGGAAATGCTGCCCACTGGGGGATTCCTCCTTCACCATTGTTCTTCATGGCTGTCCCAGAAAGTGATTGTAGTGCTATAGCTGTCTGCTTTCAGGTGATGTCTGCATATCATATAGGACCCTGTATCAACCAGGCCTGAGATTTTCCTCCTCTATCAACCAGGTTGTAGGAGAACTCCTATGAGAACACAGGAGTGGACTGAGAGAAAGAAGACATTCTAACTTCTATCTGTGGACAACAGTTTTAGCCCATACTCACGGTTTCTAGCCTTCCTGTGATCCTTCCTGATGATAGACTTTGAATTTACTTAGCCTCCCTGACAATTGCAAAAGTTAATTACTTTAGATAGATAGATAGATAGATAGATAGATAGATAGATAGATAGTCTATATCTATGTCTGTCTATGCATCTATCTATCTATCTATCTATCTATCATCATCACCTGTTATCTAGCTCTGCATCCTACTGATTCTGCTTTGCGGATTGATTCCAGGATATATATATATACACACACATTTTCCAGTCATTCAATTAACATTTGCCGAGGAGTTGCTGTGAAGGAATTTTGCACATGTAATTAAAGTCCCAAATCAGTTGATTTTTAGGATGAGGACATTATCCGGAGTGAATCTGACCTAATTGAGTCTTTAAAAGAGAGTAGGCTTTTCCTGGTAAAAGAGATTCAATGTGAGAGGGGCTTTGACAGGGGGTTCTTCCCTGCTGGCTTGAAGCTGGAGTGGGCCACCTGAGTGCATTTCTAGTTGCTGAGAGCAATGCCTGGCTGACAGCCAACAGGAAAACAGGAACCTCAGTCATACAGCTACAAGGAAATAAACCCTGCCAGCAATCTGACGGACTTGAAAAGTGAGCAACAGCTCTGGGTGTTTTCTGAGTGAGAACTCACTCCAGCTGCCACCTTGTGTGTCAAACACTAAGCCGGGAACCCAGCTGGGCCATGCCAGAATTTCTGACCTACAGAACTGTGAGATGATCCCTGGATGTTGTTTTAAGCTGCTTACTTTGTAGTGATTTGTTATGCAGCAATGCAAGACTAATACAAAGCCACTCCCTTGTCTATCCACAGTTTCATTTCTACAAGATTAATTTAGAACATCTTTGCCTTAGACTTTTCAACTACTCTTTGGAACCTTGGTTTTCCTTCCAAAGCATATGCTCTTAAAAGCATTAAGTGGGAGTAGATTTGGCCACCACATTTATGACCCAAATCTCCCAAATTTCCCTGGTGGTAGCTTGAGGTTTAGAAAGGTAAAGCCCCATCTGTAGTAGCTCAGCTTTGCAGACTCTCCTGGGTTGGTAAATCTGTGCAGCAGATTCTAGGTTAATAATTCACAGGTCCTGATAATTACCTTGACGGCTAAGCTCAGTGTGGCAATTCCTTGAAGAGTAACTATCAGAAAAATTAGGAATATTTTGTGGTAATATTTTTTATTTTAAAAGTTGCAAGTTGAAAAACTGTCAAATTTCATTTGACATCAATTTAGTCAAAATAAACTTAGTAAGAATTAAAATCATCTAATTTGCAATAAAAGAGTCATCATGTATACTGTAACTACTTGAAATGCACTTATCCTAAATAATAGATTTTAGCAGATTCCTTTCAGAGAAAAATGCACCTGGAATGAGGCAGAACCATTAACTCCTTGAAAGGACTCAGAATGTGCAGGAGCACATCTGGGGTCTATAGTGAACTACTGTGGTCACTATAGATGGTCTATAGTGACTATCAGCAATGGAGTGCTAACGTAGCAGGGCGGCGGCGGGGGAGGTGAAGTATGCAAATGTATGATTTAGACATACAGGTAAAGTAGACAAATTTTTAAGGCTGTATGAAGAAAAATACAATCTTTGTTCGGTGATTACTAAAACTGTAGTCAGTATTTGACTGTAGACTCTATGGCTGAAAAAAAATTAAGATCTATCTTGGAAGTTTTTCACAGAACATTATAGTGATCCTAGTTTGAGAAATAGGAGTTTTAAGACTTGGTATCACTATTATTTCTAATAGTGAAAAAAGGATGGTGAGAATTGACTTTTTCATAAAATTCTCTTACAATAAGGCTTCTAAACAATTTCTGGATATAGTACATTTTGATAAACCAAGTTAAATAAAATAGAGCTATGTTGAAACATGATACCATTATACTAAAGATTTTACAGGCTGAGTGCAATACCCACGTATGAAAGGTTGGGCCTAAGTCAGTAACGAACATCAGGGACATGAGTAAATGGAGAAGATAATACCCTAAAACACTTCAGTTAAATTTAAACATTTTTGGTGAAGAAAAGAACCAAGCAAGGAAGAATAGCATTAATAAGAAGCTCAGGATGGACAACTGTTTTAGAGGGGCAAATGCTGATATATCCGTTTCCTCTCTCTGGTGCAACATGAGAACGTGTAATCAAGAGAAGAATTTACCTCTATTCAATCTACCTGGCTCAACCCCAGAACCATGCAATCCAACCTCATCTATTTTTTGACCTGTAAATCTCTATTATTCAAATGACAACTAGGCAGCCACATTCTTTTTCCCTTGCTATTTTGGCCCATTACATAAAAACTTTGGCCTTTGGAAATATGGAACAGATTAATTTTCTCTCCTCCCTCCACTTCTCACTTCTCCTAGGTGGTCCGTCCTATTAGAAGAATGAACAGTGTATTTGACTCTGCCTTTGCTGAGTTTCCTTTAAATAAAATATTTGAATATAGCTTTAAAAATTTAAGCATTTTTTAAAAAGTAACTATAGCCCTGTTTCATTTAATCTACATATTGCCAAAGTTTGTGATTTAAGAATTTAATACAAGATAATTGAATGTGAAAAAGAGCTATTTGCCTCATATTCTGCTTTTGGATTTTCTGTGGGCTCCTTTAACTTAGGGACAGATTAATAAGTATGGACTATTAGCCATTAATTAGTAATAGATTAATAACTGTTAAGTAGTTATTAACCATTATGAACCAATTCTGAATTCACAAAGTCCAATCCCCATTGCAGTGTTCCCCTTCTCAATTACTGGGTTCTCTTCCTTACAGACCCCAAGTTCCCCACCCCCCATTCTCTCGGACTTCTGTATGGTGATTTGGGCTACCAGGGTCTCTCCTGCACAGCATTCTCAAGGCTGATGCAGAATGTGCTGCAGACATTCTCTGACATCTGGCCTCTTCCTCCATATTCGTTCTCCTCACCCAACCTAGTAAAAGAAAAGGGATCCTCCAGTCCTTTCCTCATGCAGGTTTACATCTGTTTGTCCTGAAAGTAAACCAACCTCTTCATTTGGGTAGCAAAGATGAGGGTGGAAGGGGAGCTGCCTCAGAACATTATTTGCTGCACTCATTTCTCTTTTTTGTCAATCTCCTATGACAGTCCAAAGTCCATGGGCATTCTATTCTTACTGTTTTTTCTTTTTTCCTGTGTAAACTACCAAATAGCATCTATAATAATGCTGGCTATTTCATGGCAAAGGGACTAACACCAAAATTTGAACTCTATAATTACTCATGTTCTACCTGACATCTGTAATGACCTTTGATCACTAGCCTGGGAAGAATCTAAACCACCACTAAGGTGAAGCATTCTTTTAACAAGCCCCTGGATTTTAGGTTATATATATAAACCCTGTAATTTCTATAACATAGCCAAAGTAGTGTCCCTTGCATGCAGTCCAATAGCCTCTCATATAGTAATCTGTGGCAGATGTTTCTGAGGGAGTAAAACATATAATGTACCTAATTTTGCAAAACTACACAATAGGTAGACATTTCTTTTTCACCCCAGCTGGTGATCGGTTTATGCCCTGAAGCTTGGAGATTTATAACCCTTGTAATTTTATCCTAAACAGAGTAATTGCAGATGATCTTCCATTGCTATTTTAATTAGTGATGAAGACTTTGCCAAGATGTTGAATCTCAGGATAATGAATTTCATCTAGTAGGTAGCTGTGACCATTTTAAGATATCTAGTGTCCTCAGAAATTATTTTATTAATTTCAAAGTTTTTATTTAGGATTTTAACCCCAGCTTATCCTAAAATTATTTAAGGAATGTTATGACACAAGTCATCAAATCTCTTTCCAACTAAAATAAATAAAGTCCAACAAAAGAAATACACATGTTTTTATTTCAAAGGTAAATGTTTTTCAACATATCAAGGATTATTGATTTTTAGCAGAAAATTTTCAGTCAATAATTTAATGTGCACAAAAGTGTAAAATAAATATTTTTAAGTTTTACTATTCAAGAAAACTAAACTATGATTCATTGTGTTTTTTTCTCTCAGCAGACTTTTAATCTTAATTGAGCATGTGTTTTCTTTTGTCATTGGATAGTCCATGGGGAATTAAAAAGAAATTCTTAAGAGTTTGGCTTCTAAAGAATTTTCTTATAAGGAGAAGTCTCAATCAAAGACCATGACCTTATTTATGTAAAAACAAATTTACAAAAATATCTTTGGTTTTTATGAGTAGGAATCCTAGGGATTAGCCAAGTTAGACTAACAGTTTAGAGTCATTTTATTTATAGGTGTGCATTTTAATCAGCATGAGTCTCTTTTGATTTTCATGTTTTCCCTCTGTGGAAAATGCAGGAATTCCCCCATCATCTTCTGTTTGTCTTGGACATAAGTACGTGTGGTAGGGTATAGAATAATCACCAAAACAAATGGAGTGATAATAATAGGGAAGATGATTGGAGCCCAAGTGCTGATCTTGTTCCCCCAATTCATATGATGAACCCGACATTAAAGCTAACTGGCTATGAAAGCTAACAAAGTGAAACTTGCAGTAGATAACTGGTGTGACTCTGCTGTTGCAGACTCTTCTAGTGCTGAGCTCTTCACTTTATCTTTCAGGAAAACATAGTCTATCTTTGAAATTCTATCAGCAGGCTGTCTAATAAATGAAAATTGATAAAGCTAGAAAAAGGAGAAAGACAACACCAAAAAATAATTTGTAACTAATTTTTAGACGAAATCTTTTAAATATGGCTAGTAGGCTTAAATTGAACATGATCATGTCGCTTCTACTTTGAATTTTATATCATTAATTCTTAAGTAGCATAAAGGTTGAAAATAAAAAGAAGAAATTTAACATGTTACTTTATCTAACAAAATTGGGCAGAGAATGTTGCTACAGTCCATTTTCCCTGTAAGGAGAACTGGAAGGAGACTGAGGCTGTGGTTGTACTATTATGAGCTTCCTTAGGTCAGAGGGGTCATCTTACGGAGCTTTGTTTAGAATAAAACTATATAAAAAACTATGATTTTTTCTTATTGAAAATAAGAAAGACTATGTTCATTACTTACCTTAAATTTTTATTTATAATATCAGTCATGAGTTTATGAAAGCAGAATAAACACATTGATGTATTCATTACAACAGTTTATTAAAGTCTCATTGATTTGAAACTTTCTCATTTGTTAGTTTTGGCAATTTGGATAGCTTTGGGAAAAATTAATAGCCAAACTTTGCTTTAATGTTCAAGGAAAATAAAAATACTAGGAAAGAAGATTCAAGTTACATTTCTTTATTAAATAGAACTTTAATACATAATAGATTAAGAAATAACCATTTAAACTTTATCTTAATAATATTTCTTGATAGCTTACCATGTATTTTCACTTCTACCCAGTTATTTTATCTTTACCCATGTTAGGCAGACGGAGCAGATTTTATTATTCTCATGAATGGAGGATAACAGTAACACACAGCTAGTACACAAATGATTTTGAAACCTGTTATTCCCATTGCATCTTAGTTCTGTCATCATATTAATTGTGTTTAAATGAATGGTTATTTTTCTATTATCCATGGAGAAAAATAGCAGGTGAAAAGGTAATTAATAACTTGCAATGTTAGGTAGGGGAATGTTTGACTTACCCAAAATCAAAGTAAGCAATTTCCAGCCTTTAAAATTTTCAGTAAATATAATGTATCACATTAACAGAAAAACGAAGAAAAGGATCAAATAATAATCTCAATTGATATTACAAAGCCTTAGCGATATTCAAAATGAATTTATGATATTTTCAGCAAACTGGAAGCAGAAAATAACTTGTTTAACATGATAAAAGATGGCTTTAAAAGCTGTCATTATATGAGAACATTATTTGTACAGAGATAACCCAAAGGACTTTACAGATAAACAGTAAGAACTAATAAGTGAATTTGTGAGAATCAATGGATATAAAACAAACAAAAATCAATTGTATCTCCATATACTAGCCACAAGTATTTAGAAAATAAAACATTAAAATAGATACTATTTATAATAGAATAACTAAACATCTAGGTATATATTTAACTAGGTATATATTTAACAAAAGATGTACAAGTCTTCTCTGCAGAAAACTACAAACCTTTCTGAGAAAAATCAAATAATTTCTAAATAAATGAAATGATCTGCCAAATTTATATATTGGAAATTCAGTATTTTGAAGATGTGCATTCTCTCCCCAAGTTGGTTTATATGTGTGATGCAATCCTACTTAAAATTCAAGCAGAATTTTTGGAAATTGATGCATTGATTCTAAAATGCCTAAGGAAATGTGAAGGGCCAAGGGTCTTGAAGATGGACAAAGTTGAGAAATTACTGCCAGATACCTAGACTTACTATGAGGCCACATTATAAGAAATTGTGATATTGGTACAAAGACAGATAAGAGAACAACAGACAGAATAGAGATTTTAGAAACACACTTAGAATGTAAACATAGTCTCTTGATTTACAAGAAGATGCCACCAAAATACAGTGTAAAAAGATGTACTACATAGTATATGGTGCTGATTCAATAAATAGTACATGATCAATTGGATATCTAAATAATTTTTTAAAAAAAGATACCTTGACTTTCTATTTCACAATGTACATAAAACCCAGTTCTACCTGTTTACAGATATAAATGTTAAAGTTATATAAAGCTTTTAGGGAAAAACCTGTGAGAACATCTGATTTATTTTGTAATTGCCAGAGTTGTTTTAAATGAGACACAAGTACCAACCATGAAAGAAATACATAGTTTATAAACTGTACTCTTTTAAAAATTGAGATGTTCCATTCATCAAAAGACACCATTAAAGAATAAAAAGACAAGTTACATCTTAGGAGAAAATACTTTAGATACATATGTCCAACAAAGTACTCTCATCCATGATGAATAAAGAAACTGTAACAAAACAATAAAGACAGGCAGCATAAGTAAGAAAAAGTGACAAAGACTGGAAAATCGCTTCAGAAAGGAGCTATACAAATGTCCGATAAGCATATGAAATTGTGCTCAACATGATAAATAAATGCAAATGAAAACTACGATGACATATCTCTACACACTTCTCTAAATGATTAGAATTTTAAAATGTAGATAAAATGTAAAGCAACAGGAACTCTCAGACATCTCTCAGAAGGTAAATATGTGTAGTCTTTTTTTAAATGTTGGCGCTATCAACTAGAGCTGAACATATGCATATGTCAGGAATTAGTGCACATGTGCAGCAAAATATGTTAATATTTTATACCAAGTGTTACTGTCAGCTTTATTCATAATAGCTCCCAAATTAATTTATGGACAGCAGAGTGCATAAATTGTTGTTTATTCATAAAATGGAATAGTATATAGTGATGATAATGAATGAACTGTTGCCACATAAAAAGTATGAATTAATCTGACAAAATTAAGATTGAGCAAAAGATACCCGACTCAAGAGAATATATACTATGGTACTATATTGTAATTATATGATTATAAAAAACAGCCAAAACCTGTGTGTTTGGGAGAATGGTTAATTACTGACTGGGAATGGAGATGAGTGAGGTTTCTGGGGTGATGATATTTTTTCTATATTTTCATGTAGATGCTAGTTATGTTGGTGTATTCATTTATAAAAAATGTATTAATCCCTATAACGACATATGCTGTATCTTAAGAATAAAGTTTTTAAAAGATCGAGGGATTAATATAGACTTTAATGAGTAGAAAACCCATCGACCACAACCTTTTTATAAAAGACATATACCAAATGCAAATATTTTGCATCTCTTTTTTAGTAAAAGAAAAGTAAGTTCTGAAGATATATTCTGGATTTGAAAGAGTACAATAACATTTCTTTAAACATTTTATGGTTTCAATGCTTAAGCAATTTGACAAGTTTATTCTCCTTGTGTTATCTATATAAGGTTGTGATTAGCTGAGAAACCCAGCAATCTGTATATATGTATATTTGTAATAGTGGGTTAGTATTCTTGAAAGAATACAATATTATTTACCCAACAATTTCTTAGCCCACAAAAAGCTGTAATGTAGGTATTTCGTTCATTGTCATACTTGAATCTTACTTATGGTCACTGCATTGAATGTGGAAAGGGGGCAGGCTGGACCCAGTTATGCTTTAATGAAGAGCAACCATATGACTGTGCCATTACACACCAACTGACAGCTCAAAAATAAACATGCAGAAATAGACCTGGAGCGACAAGAAGGAAGAAGCAAGACCTTGATAACTGGAGGGGATATCTTACTTATTTGCTGAATTTTTTTATAATTTCCCTAACACAGATAATATTTCTAACTAAAGTTTTATTTTTAAATTATAGCTTGAATTCTTACTAGTTCAAACAGAAGTTATCAAAGTACACACTTTTTTAAAAAAACCGTTTATATAGTTTGCTAATTAGTTAATCATAGAAAAGTTATTGGCTAGAGAGACTTTTGTACCTAACAGAATAGGAAGTTCATAATACAATTAAGCTATATTTAATTGTGATGGAGAAACACAAGAGTGTCAAAATATTCTTACTTATTTAATAATAATAGACCTTTAAAATATAATCAACAAATCATCAAGTGAATAAATAAATTTATTTTAAGGGAGGGATAATGGTTTAGTCTGTCTGTTATAGTTGACACAAACAAATCTAGTTAGGAAATCTTAGCATAGTCTACTCTATACCATATCAGAATTGATTTTTCAGCAGTTATTGACATGCTACAAGAGAAGCCAATCATAATTCCCAAAGATACAGTCGGGAATGCCATAACCTCAAATGTTGAAATCCTGTAAGATCAAAATCCTGAAAATATAATTCTGGAAAACATAATTTTTTAAAATTAAGATACTTATTTAAATTTTAATAGGAGATTTGAAAAACATATAAAAACATGACAGAAAACTTCATATGCCACTTTACACAATAAAATAAGCAATAATGACATAGATATTTTTGAAAGCATAAACACTTAGGTATACTAATGACAGTTCCATGCATATGAGTAGATGAACCATGTTCTTAAAGATATAGGTCAAAAAGGGAAATGTATAAACACTTATCACTATGGTTGGTAAATGTGTGCACCCAGCTTTATAGTTGTGGTCCTCTGAAATACCATGACAAACATCCTAAGTCTTTTGACAAAAATGGATAAAAAAATCTTCAAAGGGTCACCACTGCATATGCAGTTGCCCAAAGAGCCAAGATCTCAAAAAATTTTATCTTTCACAAATGCAGATGTACAAAAAGAACGTTTCTTCTCTTATTGAGAAACTTTAACATTTTTCCATACATGCACAATGCCAACACACAAAGAAACCCTTATGACAGTGTACTTTCAGGGAGTCAAATTTGCAAAATATGCATAAAACAAATTAGGACTCTCTAAAAGTCTTTACCCAATTTATACCTCCAGTACTGGAAATGATACAAACATAAAATACATAGCATAGCAAATTATAAGAAATAATGCTGACCATTTAAAATGGTGTTGAAAAATAACTAAGAAAAGAAAAAGAAAAACTGGAAAGAAAATTAGGCGTGTAAAACTGTATTACAGGGACAGATTATGGGCAATTGCACAAAGATAATCCATAAGAGCTGGCCTAACGTGATGCAACCATCTTATTATTGTGATTTTCAGAGTTTTAGAAGTTAAAGATTTTAGACTTTTGGGATTTTTATCTTTAGGAAATTTTTATCTTTTGAGATTTCAACATTTTGGATTATGGCATTCGGGATTGTGTCTTTCTGGATTATGGTCCAAACTCCCTAAAGTCACTTGACATACTGTTAGAAAACAAATATTAAATGCAAAATAAATGAATAAATGATTGAATACATTTATTTATTTATTAATAATTCATTTATTAATAACTTGTTTCCTGATTTTCCACTGTTAAAATGCTTGTTTCTCTATAATATCTTATTAATTTTATATGTCTAGTACCTAACACAGTTACGTGGGTTGCCACATTAGTTTTATATTGTTGTTATAACACACCAGCATGAATTTATAAGTTTAAAAAGACACAAAGTTATCTTATAGCTCTGTAGGTCAAAAGTCTGACTTGGGTCTTGATGGGTTAAGTCAAGTTGTTGCCAGGGCTGTATTCCCCTTCTGAGGGCTCAGGGAAGCATCTGTTTCCTTGCTCATTTGAATTGCTCAGATTGTTCACAGAATTCAATTTCTTGCAATTGTTCGTCTCTGCTTTCTTGCTGTCAGTTGAGGGCCATTTCCAACTTCTACAAGCTGCCTGCATTCCTTGGCTTGTAGCCTTCTTCTTTAATCTTCAAAGACAGTTATAGGTTTGATGACGGATCTCAATTCCCATACATATTTTAAATTTCTCCTGCTTCTTCCTCCACATCTCTCTGAACTTTAGCTAGAAAAGATTCTCACTTTTAAGAACTCGTGATTAGTTAGTCCCAC
Organism: Pan troglodytes; assembly: GCF_028858775.2. Classification (NCBI taxonomy): domain Eukaryota; kingdom Metazoa; phylum Chordata; class Mammalia; order Primates; family Hominidae; genus Pan; species Pan troglodytes. The sequence continues at coordinate 42,879,008 of NC_072415.2, read as the reverse complement.
TCAGATAATCCAAAATAATGTCTTCACCTCCAAATCTGTAACCTTAGTCATAGCTGCAAAGTCCCTTTGCCATGTAGCATAGCATATTCCCAAATTCCAGAGATTACCTTTCTTTGATAACTATCAAAGACACAACTTCTGGAGGGTTAGCTTGATCCCAGATGCCTGGAAGACTCAATGGCCTGCCTGAACTTCAGATAGTGTCCATAAGTGTTCCTATTCAAAATAATGTTCAGGAGTCTGTCAATTTCGGAATGTTCAAAATTTCAGTGCCTGACTGCATGTGAACAGGTTTCCATATAAAGGCTATCCTCAGGTCAGTCATTACTCTGAGATCAAAGCAAGGTAAAAACTAATGAAACTGAATATTTCTGGAGTGGATGTAGCATTTAATTCCAGAAGACTTGCTCTTTCTTTCTTCCTTCCTTCCTTTATTTTCTTGGGAAAACTGAAAGGAGGAAACTTGCACGAAGGAAGGAAAATAGGTTTGACATCGGCAGGGTTATAAGTGTAGGAAAGGGCACTTGTTCTGACCTAGGACAAAGAAAGGAGGAATCCTGTGAAACTGAGGAGCATTGCTTCTCCCATCCGAAAGACAGCAGTATATTATATAAGCATTGTTTCAATTTAGACATGTGTCACTTCTCCATATTTAAGTCATTGAAATATGTAAGAAATTTATCATTTCTCTGTTCAAAAATATTTGGGATAAGGTCATTCAAATGCTGCATTTGTATTCTTATTTACTATTTTCACTTTTCTTAAAGTATTCATTTCCACTGGCAACTGTGAAGATCCTCTGTAATTTTTGAAAATCAACTACAGTCATTTCATGTGAAACTGTCTTACGTTTATTTTTTTTGAAATTTTAATCTCCTGAGTTGTGAGAACACAGCTTAGCAAAGTGTATGGAGGCAGCAAAGCAGGTAGTTTAGATTTCTGTTAGCCTTCCAGGGAAAACCTACAGGTAAACTGGAATGCAACACAGAGAGATTATACAGTAAAATGCTTTTGCAAACTAGGATTTAAGGAACTGGAAACCTTATTATTTTTCTCAGTGAAAATGTAAATAGATAAATTTCTAGTTTTTATGTTGTAAAAATGAATTGTGAAATGTTTCTCCACTGAATAAAAACACACACACAAACAAAATACCATTCCTGTATAATTCTTTGAAAAGTCCTCTCATTTAAGAACACATGACTCAAGTGGACACTTTTAAAATATAAAAATTATTAGTAATTAGTTCATCTATTTTCTTCATAAATGTACCTCTGTGCCCACAAAAGTATTGGTATTAATGCAGTTTCACACATTTACTAAATTGTTCAGTAATGTTTACTGAGAAACTACTACGTACCAAGCATAAGAGCAAAAAGTTTTTATGGCACAAAAGAATTCACAGAAGTGGGGAAATTAATATGAAGATAGTAACTATAATAAAACATGGTGATTGCAGTGACAGAGCTATGCACAGTGTCGTGTAAAAAGTACTAACTGTGCCTGACTTAGTGGTAGTTTTCCAAGAATGCTAATTTTTACACATTTCTTCACATACCAATATGTATGCACAATATTTAGTATCAATTAATTAAGAATTACTTTTCAATAACAAATGCCTCATTACAAATTCCAGTTCTATTGCTTTTGAGTCCTGCATTCCTCCTAAGGAGATTTCAGCTTGTTTTGCTCCTTATCAGCCTCTACTTCTCTTCATATCTGTCAATAAGTTACAAATATAAAAAGAATTATTTGTGTATTTGTGCATATAAAAGAATATAATTGTATTTGTCACATATTTAGCTTACTAATGGAAACTTATTACAATGGCACACTTACACTTCCCTACCAGGCTAAAATGTCATATTTATATAGAACTATAAAATACCTCTTACTAACCTTTCCAGGTAAACCAAATGTTTTTAATTTCATACATTTGTTACCATAACTACCCAAATTAATATATGGCCAACATCAAAAAGAAGGCAGCCATGTAATGAATTACACCATCTATGTTTAACCTTCCTTCCATCGTACTACCTGAAGTGTTTCATTTTGTGGGAAAAACGTAAAAGTGGGTCATTCAATATTTCCCCAAAGATTTTTAGTTTTTTGACATATTTCTATTTCCACACCTTAATGTGGGAAGAAAGAGGGCTGAGGAAATGATGGGACGAAAAGATGGTGTTTTCAGGAGTGACAAGAGGACCTTAAATAATTGAATGTTTTGAATGTTTTATGCTTGACAAAGATAATGAGGGGAAACAAAAGGAAGAAAAGAGAAGATAGAAAAATAAATAGAAGTTGAAGAAAAACATAGGTGAGATAAAAAGAAGGCATAGAGAGAAACAACCATGAATTTGGTAACTATTAATGATGACAGATTTTATGCCTTTATTTTTCTGATTGAGGCTAGTTGGTAGAAGAAATCTCACGGTTATGAATCCTGAGAGATCTATGGTTACAGAATTGGATTTCTAGACATGTTTGATATTTGGTTTACCTTATTTAGAGGTTTTCTATTAAGCCCCTGGAAAAACCTGGAAGATCTAGATATCCATTTACTTAATCATTTTAAGAGAGAGCAGTGGCAGTGTCATTGCTGACCATGTAGACTCACATATCCTCAAAATATTAACTCTTCATTTATTTCCTCCCCCTTTGATTTGTAAATATTGTTTCTATCAAATTGCCCATTGGCACTTTCCTTTATGAGCTGATTTATGCAAAATTTATTATTCCGTTTCTGTCTTCCCTGCTTAGCCCCATATTTTAAAGATCATTCTGTGTGGCTATAATATTTGTCTAGTCCATTTCTTCTCATCACTGTAGAGTCTTTCACAGTTTACTTAGCCATTCTACGAATGAATGGACACCTATGCTGCCCATGAAATTAAACTTTAGCTTAGCTCAGCAACATGAAATTAATTCTGAGCCCCCCAACAGAAGTTTCAGGAGTCAAAAACTGAGCAGACCTCTCTATCTACTTATAATGCAAGACCTCTATGAACCACTTTTAATTAAAGAAGGTGTGGGGTAGACACATTTGGGCATGATTTATGTTATTTTAACAGCTCTGACTACTCTTTACAAAGTTATTGAGTCCATTTTGAGAGTACTTACAAAGCTCACAAAGATTTCTTCTTTTTTTTTTTAAGGACTTGGAGATAATTTTGAAGTGACTGTTGATTGGCTGTGTCACCTTACTATGGTCCTCTGCTGGAAAAATAAAAATGCTTTCTAACCATGTTTTTTTATGCTTAGGCCTAAGTAGAGCCCAAATAGATCTTGAGTGAGAGGTTTAAATTGGAACTTCATTAAGCACGTGATATGGTTTGGCTCTGTGTCCCCACCAAATCTCATATTGAATTGTACTCCCATAATTCCCAGGGGTTGTGGGAGGGACCTGGTGGGAGATAATGTAATCATGAGGGCAGTTTCCCCCATACTGTTCTCATGGTAGTGAATAAGTTTCAGTAGATCTGATGGTTTTATCAGGGGTTTCCACTTTTGCATCTTCCTCATTTTCTCTTGTTGTCACTATGCAAAAAGTGCCTTTTGCCTCCCACCATGATTCTCAGGCCTCCCCAGCAATGTGGAAGTGTATGTCCAATTAAACCTCTTTTTCTTCCCAGTCTCAGGTATGTCTTTATCAACAGTGTGTAAATGGACTAATACAGCACGATACTAATATATATTAATTAAGACTCTATAGTAGGGGTCAGCAAATGTTTGTCTATAAAGGAACAGGCAGTAAATATTTCAGGCTTTATGGTCCACTCAGTCTCTATTGCAATTACATAACTCTGCCACTGTAAAGCAAAAGAGACTGAAGACAATATGTAAACCAATGAGTATGAGGTGTTCCAATAAAATTCATCTACAAAAGCATGCAGGGGCTGGATTTGGCTGGAGAGCCATAGTTGGCTTATCCCTGATCCAGAATATCATTTTCCCCTATACCGAGATTAAATTATTTTGGGAAGTAGATACATCCCGAAATGGTTATCTGTAGAAAATTGCCTTAGATATTTTATATCATATTTCTGCTTGGGATACGTTGCAAGGTTTGGACAGTGCCCTAATGTGAACAACAGTACCAGGTGAGTAAAGATGCTCATAATCTCTTCCTTCCCAATAAAGCAGCAAAAGAATGAAGACATTACCAGTAATTCAACCCATAAGGATATTGTATTAGACTGCAAATTATTTGCTGAACTTCTCATAGTTGGCACATCTGTGGCAATAGCCCTAATGTTTTCTGACCCTGAATCTCCAAGGAAAAGACTGAGGCCTATTTTTTTTTTTTTACTTCAAAGCACTCTCCTCCATGAGTATCTAATTTATTTTGAAAGGCTGATGTAATTCTATAGGGTATTCAGAAATTAGAGCATTTACATACTAGAATCTTAAGGGTTCTGCAATTCATACCCAAGATTAGGAGGGGATGTAAACCCAGAAAGGGTGTCAGACTGAAATTAGGCTGGACCCTAGCCTTAATGTTCTGTCCATGTGTGACCTTGGGCAAGAAATTGACTTCCTTTGCCCCTATTTCCTCATCATCGATGTAGAAAATTTTTTTTAAATTTTTATTTCTGAAGGACTTGCACCAAATTGTTAATGCTATCTCTGGAGTATAGAAATGACAGTCACTGTGAAGAAAGGTTTTAATTTTCTACTCCATGTACCTCTCTGTTATTTTGTATATAATATAATCAGCATGTATTACCTCATAACAAACAGATTTCTAAAAGAAATATTTAAATTCTGATGTAACATAGATATGACAATAAAACTGACATTAAATATATAAAGTGCTTTCAAAATTAACCATTTTCTACAAATGTAAAGTGGCATCAGGTTATCTGACTACATCAATGGCAACTTGCAAAATATACATATTTTAATCATTCAAAGCTTTTACTTAATTTATGCCATAATATGTGTTCTGGAACCCCTTAGATCAGTTTTTCTCTCATTTGTAATGAAGTTTCTAGGTACTGTTCTTACAATTTCTGCATTTATACAGTACATTATTACTTTATGATAAAGTTAGTTCATAATTCCTTAACTGTTTTTGCTGATGACCTTTTAAAGTTGCATAATTAGAATAAGTTGTGGTTATTGTATTGGAATCTGTATCCCATGGGCCAAGAAGGCAGCACATTAATTCTCTGCATCACCCACTCGATGTGCAGTGCCATCAGCACAAAGATATTATTCTTTGTAATTACATAAAGAAAGGGTCTATTTAGTGTTAACTGACCTTTCTGTGACTGATCAGCCTTTTCCGCCAGTGAAGTAGAAATGTATATCATTAAAATGTGAGTAAATAGGAAACCTTTCTACATCTTAAACTGTTCAAATCAGGAGGTACACATGAAGAGGAAATGGTTGTTCAGCCTTTCACATGATGCCGTGAAAAGAGGAGCAGACTTTTAAAATATATATTTTAGAATATATATTCTTAAAATATATTTTAAAATATCAACAAATTAAAATATAATTAAATGATTATAATGCATAGGAATAGTTAACAAGGGCATAACATCAAATATGTTTCTAACACTCTTGATATCAGAAAAAAATTTTAAACTCAAAAATATATTCAGGATTAAAAATTTTAAGTTTATTTAATACACAATTAATAAATTTAGAGAAATTATTACTGTGCCCGTCACTTACTGGGGACAAAAATTGTGCCACGGATTATTCTAAGACGTAATATACTTTAAATACTGTAACCATTTAAATCATGTCCTTTAATTTAGAAAACATCATTGGGGATATAGATTAGGTGAAACCGATTTTTGCTCCTTTTCTTATTACTTAATTTATTTCTGTAATCAGTTATATCAAATTATTTGAAGGGACATAAATGATTTTGAAGAAAACTTGACCCAATGGAAATTTAATAGCTAACATAAGTGGCATTTGTGTAAGGTTTTCTTTAAGTTATTCAATAGTTATAGGAGGAATACTATAGTCAGTATGGAGATAAATGTTTCTTTCTTTAACACACACCCACATTGATCAGGTGTTTTTTAATAATTAATAAGCATCTGTATTTCTGGGTCAGGTTTTCCCTGCTAAGACCACATACAGAGCTCTTATATGAAATATCTCCAGAAATCAGTTGACAAACTGATGCTTCCTTGAAACTTCGCTCATCACTTTTGCTGGAACTGATCTCTCATGGAACTACTATCGTTATGTGGATATAGCTTTTATCCTTCTTCATGCATAATGCATCCTGATGTAGTTAGCTTTGTGAATGCCTCTATTCCCTTATCTGATTGCAAGCTCCTTCTGCCATGAAATTGTGTGCTTTTTCATGTTATTATCAATAATTCTTCGTCAAATATATAAAATAAACAGAGACAAAAATAATAATAGGGAACAAGCAAGGTTAACAAAAGATGTTCAAAAATTCTCAATGAATTTCTTCTGAGTTCTGAGAGGCAATGTCATAATGTCCGTTAGTAAACTTTATGCATAAATCAATGCAGTAGCTAAATTTGTAAACCAGTCAGGAAAGTAAGATGAGGAGTCCTTTGTGTCCTCATATAGTTGGGAGCTGGGGTAGGGCAGCTAATGGAAGTATTCCCCTGGACTCTGGCAGGGACAGGTTTGATTGGTCAGCTGCGTGTCACAGGCTTTCATCAAACAGTGTCATAAAGGTGCCTCCGCCAGTACCTCCCATACTGCTTTTCTGTCTTGCTCAGTACGTACTTTTGAATAAATGAGTGAATAGAGAGCATTTTGTTAAACATGATAATACATAGAGTTTAAGGTATGTAATAATCTTGATGCAGAGGATTGATTTGTTCATTTACAAATCAAGAATGTTCTTTTAAAACTAATTATCAGAGAACTCGCCTTGGACAAGAGAATGGTTTCTATGGCAGCACAGACAAGGAAGTGGGTCCTGGGAGAGTTAAAACAGTTATTTGCTCCTCTGAGGCTTCAGGGTATCGACACATATCATTCTTGCAGACTTGCTTCTTGGAAACACTAGGGAGAACTCTTGCTTTCTTTAGTAATTGGTGTATAGATTTTAAGGGAGAAGCAATGCAATAATGCTTCTATGCATACTGTAGGTGATGCCCTTAATAAAGAAGATATTTTCTCCCTGTCTTCTACATTGTTAGAGGATCAGCCTGTATTTTAAACATTTGTGTTAATTACACTAATGCCCGTGAATAAAAGTGGGGGATGCTTTTGAAGTTACTCACAAAGAGACTTGGAGCCCGCTTGTCTTGTTTATTCTAAAATATATCCCCTGTACATGCTATGAATCAGTCTCAGCACCAATACCTGCTTTAAGGACATCAAAGCCTCATGGTATGCAAAACTATCATTCCAGTGCTCGAGAAGGGCAGAAATGTACCAAGGGCATATAAGAGGACTGTGGGGATTCACTGGGATGAGATCAATGGTGTAATGCGTGGGCATGTGCACAAGATCATATACTATTGAAACAGTGGTGCTTGGAACTGACATTACTTGTAATGCTATGCACTGATAGGATACTAAATATGTGGATACATGTTATTGTTTACACTTAGTAATATGCTGAAGTCAAAAGACAGCAGAACATTTAACCTTATCTATGAGAGTTTAATTCACAAGCCATAGGCAACAATAATCTACTATTCCTAAGGGGCCAAGAAAATATTTCTCTTGACTCTGACTCCTCCAAATTTGCTCAGATATATACTAACCTTTGTGGTGGGGCAGCTTCGATCTTCTGATTCAAATCAATGATTTTTTTTCTTCTGTGAAGCTTTTTGTTTATGCTGTTCCCCCACTTGATAGAATCAATTCCACTGTAACTGGAATAGAATTGTTCACACTTCAGCCTCCTCCAACTACAGCTTGTAATCCTTGGCGGACAGGAATTATATCTTATCCTTCTTTTAATTCCTGGCCTAACCATAGAGCTGAATCCGTAAAGTAAACTTCCCAAGGGCTTGCTCAACAAATGATTAAATAAACAAAAAAATGAAGAAAAGGCTAGATGTGAGGATGCTCTGGAGTAAAATCAATCAATAAATACTAACAATACATTTTTTTGTTTTCTGATAGTTCTGGTGGGAAGTCCATTCTTTCCATCCATGAGACTGAAGTGAATGTGGTGCAGTCTATGCAAGAATATGGATGTGGTAGCAAGAGCTGGCAGAGCTCTGGTGAGATGAAAGAAAGCAAGGAGCTGTCTGCAGTAAATTCTTAATAACCAAGAATTAGGGGATGACAGACAGATCATCAGAAAAGATTAGCTAAGACAGCAACAGACAGTTACATCAGGACAGGAGAGTAGAGTTAGAACTGGGTCAGAAGATGACAGCTCTCTTACAATACATAATTGAAGGAAAAACCTAGCCCCTCTGCCGGGTAAACTGGATCCAAATGCCTACATTAAGAGTAATTAAGGGTATATATGACACATTGCTATGCATTTAGTCATAGACACCACGATGATTGTACTAACAATAAGGTATTTGTAAACAGCTATTTCACTTTTTGTACTTACATGTATAGTGCAAATATTTTAATCATAACCACCTTTCTAGAATGTTTGAATCAAGTTTTTTTCTTGTAATCTCCTTTGGCATTAGTCCACCTTTGATTTTAAAAATAACAGTTCAAATAGATTTAAACTTTGTCCAGGATAAGTGTCTCTGGTGGAAGCTCCACAGATCTCCAAGGGTAGCATTATTCTACTGCATTCAACCATAGTCCACAGTTCTACAGGTCCCAGCTTTGAAGGTCCATGCATTTGGTCTTGCCAGGGAATGCATCAGACCTAATCAAATAATGAGATATGGAATCATGTAGATCAAAAAGCACAAGAAACTAACAATATATAACCAATATGCCCATATTTATGTATAATTAACAGTAGCCTGGGACCACATTCTAATTTCCATAAGTGGCTTGTTTTACCTATGTCAAAATGCTGTGTTAACCAGATTATAATAAGACAGTTGCTTGGCAGAAATGGACTTAGAACTATGGAATTCAGTTATTTGATTTAATTATTTAATGTCATTACATTTTATGAAGACTGCATTGCATATAGTGTTTAAAAGTGCTGGCTCATGTTTGCGAAGGGAATATATTGGATGGTTAAGGGTACAGGATCTGGAGCCAGTCTGACTTGATGATGCAAAGCCCAGCTTCACTGCCTAATAGCTGTGCAAACTTGCACAAGATATCTGGCATTTCAGTTGCTTTGGTTGTATAACAAATACCCCAAAACATCATGGTGTAAAATGACTATGCTCATGATTCTATGTGCCAGACATTTGGACAAGGCCGAGCGGGGATGGCATGTCTCTGTTTCACCCTTTCTGGACATCAGTTGGATGACTTGGAGGCTAGGGGTTAGATTTATCTTCAGCTGACTCACTCACTCACAATTGATGCTGTTGCCTGAGAATTGAGCTAGGACTGTTTGCTGGAACACCTACACATGGCCTCTGGCCTAGATTCCTTACAATGTGGTGGCAGGTTCCAAGGGTGAATGCCCTCAAAGAGAGGGCCAGGCAGAAGCTGTATGCTTTCTATTATATAAGCCAGCCTGGGAAGTCACTTAGCATCATTTCTACCATCCTCGATTAGCTGGAAAAGCCACAAGTCTACCCAGGTTCAAAGGAAGGAGAAATAGACTGTACCTTTGGATAGGGAGTGATAAAGTTCTGTAAAAAACATCGAGACTGAAAATATTGCTGTGGCCATTTTTGGAAAATACAGTTTACCTCAACTGATATCTCTCGGCCTTGTCTTTCTTACCTGTGACATGAGGATAATAATATAAAGTCTCAGATCATTGCTACAAGGATAAATTCAGTAAATACTGCATTCCTAGCACAGCTCCTGACTATAGTAAGCACTCCCTAATATTAGCTTTTACTCTTTTTCTAATTCTCATTTTTGTCATCAAGCTAATGTAACACAGTATAACTAATACTAGAGTGGAAGTGGAATGGTTTCCAGAACTGAGACGGTTGAGGCTTTGGGTCTGGAGGAATGTTTCCTGTTGATAGGCACCGGCTATGTTAGTGTCCCTGACTTTATTTCATTTTTGCTTCCAGTGCTTATCAACTTCTTTTAAAGTGGCATATTCTTTTTAGGGAGAGGAGGGTTGTTAATATCTTACATTCAGTTACAATACAGATTTACTATCCTGGGTAATTTTCTTTCTTCTGAAGGTGACTGTGTAAGTCTCAGTTGTTATTTATTATATGTGGAATTTATAACTTAACAGGCAAGTTCAGCCTTATTTCTAATTTCTTTGCTGTATATCACAAAGTGAAACAGAAATATGATATAGGCTTATATTTTTTATATTTTTATATAAAATATAAAAATTTTGTATTTTTATATTTTATATTTTTATATTTTTTTCCCAAAAAGAACCAGTTTTCTGATTGGAAGTCCCTAGTCCCCACTTACCCAGTGAGAGATGAGAAGAGGGAAAAATAAACTGAAAGTGGAGAAAATTGAGGAAAAGTCCAAGTGGAATCTATGGCTTAAAGAACAAGAAAAGTCAAGTGGGGGGGGTGGGGAGTAGAACTACTATTTGTGTATTTTGAATACTCAACCTGTCTCCATTTTTCAGCATTTTTGCTGACAGAGAAGGAAGCCAAGCCTTTCCTTAGCAATGGTTCTTCCACACTTTGGGGATCATGGGCTAACTAAATAACCCAAGAAAAATGCTGTGTACAGTTTAATGAGGTTCACATACCTTCTGAAAGTCAATGATTCACCCAAAATAAAGAATTCTTGTTAAACCTGGACAATATGGTTATCTTTAGAATAGTTTTTAATACAAAAACATATTGTATGATTTCTCTTTATATACTTAAAAGAGTATATATACACTTAAAAGTGTGTATATATATATACACCTCTCAAGTAGTACAGTATCAAATAGTATAATGAATGTGCCATATTATAATGGTGGTTATATTGCCGATCAGTTACTTCATAGAAGTTGAAAAATAAAATGTGTGGTTCCAAAGGGCACAATATATATATTTCTGAACTAATATTATGGGCATACATGCATTTACTCATTTACTGAAAACCTGTGCACCTACTTACGTTAGATTCTTCACAGTGCAACATCCCTTAGGGCGAACAAAATGATGGTCTCATCCCTCATGGAACCTACAATCTAGATTTTGTTCAGTCCTTATAAGCATAATCTTTATTTTATAATAAAATATTGGGAAAAGAAGCTGTAATATCCCCAAAGTATCAAGGCTTAAAGAAAAATTTGTGATAATAAAGAACAAACCATCACCAAGTAAAATATTTTCCTTAATAAACTCTAGACAATATGGAAACTATTAACAAACATTCATTACATCTCTTCTCTTCACCAAGCTATCTTCCTAATGTTTTACCATCTTAATAAGTATTAATAATTGGAATTGAATAAAAAACAATAAATCTATCTTTGAGAAAGTGTTATATGTACTTAGGCCTTTTGAGTGAATGTAATAGTATGGAAAATAAAAGAAGTGAAAAAAAGAAGAATTCTACATTCCAGTTATCCTTTTAGAAGCTATTTCCCTTGCACATATTTCCACCAACAATTATCATTCCCCATTTGTGTCATTTACATTTAACAATATTATTGGTTAAAGTTAAACAAGTCAAAGTTGTGAGGTGGACTCTCAGTTAAACATTTTCAGTGTCGAATGAACATTATTATTTAAAATTAATAAAACTTAAACTTCATTATACATCTGAAGGTCACTGACTTTCAGGAATAAGTAGTGAATTGATACATCCTTCATATATTCATTACTGGAGAATGATAATATAAAATATTGTGACTGATGTAACGTTTTGAAGATTTACTGGCATAACTACACAATTTGCTTTTTTGGCATATATTCTAATTGCGATATATAAAGTGGAAGAACTGGTATCATTCAGAAATTGAACATGTATGCATTTAGAAATAAAACTGCATATTAAACATTGAGCAAAGTATATATTATAAAATATTTCCCCAATTAAGTTCCATTAAATTGGTAAAATGCAAATCCTGGAACTTTGTATCACTCCTCTCAAATTAAATGTTTGTAGTAGCCACCTAGAAATGGAAAGAAAAGCACCTGAGAAGTAGGATGTCTCAGATATCAGAGTTGTGCTTAGATTTAATCAAACAAACAAATGAACAAAAAATTCAAAATGATTCCTATTCCTTTCTAAAGTAGAACATTTATCAATGTTACAAGTTAATCACTTCAGGATTGGATTTTAATATTAATGTCAAAATCTTAAATTAGTATAGCTATCTTTTGAAAAGAATCTCCACCAAAGGAAAATATTAATAGAACTTTGTCCTCATAACAAAAAATAATTCAATGTGATTTTAGGCAAGTTTATAGATAAAAATTTCTGAAGTTTTAAATTATTGTGACAGAATTAAGACAAGGGCATTTAAAATGATTCTCAGTTGGTCATTTTGGCTTTTTGAAGAATAGCTATGACATAATATTTATCATTAGGGATCAATATGGATACCAGGCTTTCATGAGAAATATGTTTGTTGACTTTAATAAATCTTCAAGTGTGTAAATACAGAAATATTTGTACAGGCAATTTTCTGCTGAATTACATTTCCTCTATACACATTCTCGCATGGCAACATATTTTTTAACAACTTATACTAAGGGTTTGTTGTGATGGCAATTTTCACAAAGAAATAATTTTAATTGCTTCACAATGGTTATTTCTGTATCTAGTTATTTAATCATCATTATCATCGTCATGATTAATCTGCATTTATATGTTTTGACAACTTATTTTGCTATTATAAATAACATTGTAATGAATAAAGCATTTTGCTTAGGATAGATTCCCAAAAGAGAAATTACTGGATTAACAGGTTTGAAAATATTTAAAGCTATTGATAAATACCATATTTTTTAAGCAGTCAGAGTAAGTTTTCTGTGCAAGAAATGTAAAAAAAAAAAATCAGAAACTAAACTCAGTTCAGGCATTTAATTTAAAATTAAAGATAGCCCCCAATTTGCCAATGAATAGTGATGCAAAGTTATTTTCTAAAGAGTTTATATTAGATTTGACATATATTTATTTAGTCATGGAGGAGGACATTATAAAGTTCTCAACTGCTCATACTAGCAGATTTAACTTTTATTTAAACATAACTAAAATATATTAATTATAAACAATGATGCTGGGTGCTTCTAAATTTTGCATTCCCTATTCTTTGTCTTTTACTCTTTCCTCATCTATGTTCTTAATGTTTTCTGTGGGTACCAACATTCTGAACTTCATGGAGATGAAATTCTAAGCTACAAGGTACCATCTATTCATTTAAGCACAGGGGCTAGAGAAAAGTATAAGAGGACAGGAAACTGTGAAAGTGCTCCTGGGATGCTGATTAAAGGGTCCCAGGACTGGGCACCTTTCAAGGCATGATAGACGGAAGTTCAGGAAAAAGGCAATGAAAAGAGGTGAATTAAAAGTCAGACTAACTCTGATGAATCACACATTAATGCTAAAAAAAAAAAACCTGCATCAAAAAAGAATATTATTAAATCAACAAAGGATATTGGTATCAGGAGAAACATTTTTTGGTTATTTTGTTATTTTTCTACTATACATAATAGAGCATGTTTAGATAATTTAAAAGATGTAAAAATTCAAACAAATCCAAATGATTTTAATTGCGTTTATATATATATACACACAATTAAATTATATTTTTTTACCTTCTAGAAAATAATAGCTGATTCACTTGAAGAAAATCTGCGTTTAGCTCAAGAGTATCAACAGCTACAGACTACATTCTTAAAAGAAAAGGACAATTATTTCAATATATATGATAAACAGCTATCACTTGATACTTCAATTAGAGATAAGAAACAGGTATTGGTTTTTCTAATTGTTTTAAGATAATGATTTATGTCATATATGCACTATAAAAGTAAAAAGTAGTCAGTTTGGGTGCCTCTGATCTGACGATGATATCCACAACATGGCCTATTTTCTCTGTGTAGTTTTGTTGTATATTTATATCAACCTTTTAAAATTGAATTTTGAAAGAATATTGGAGAAATGAAAAGCTTAGTTTCTAATCCACTATTCTATAGTAATTTGATTTTGATTAATATGACCAGAAATGCCAATTTTTTATCTGTAGATTTAAATATATTATCATAGTCTTTATATTTCAATTCTAAGAGTGGGTGATTTCCCATGGTAGGCCTCTAAATTGTCCTTTTAGTATACAGGCTCCAAATTCTGGTAACTATTTTCTTATTAGATATGGAGACTAATTGGAAACTTGGAAAAATAGCTGACTTTCTCTAATTACTGAAAATCATTGGGAATTCTAAATATATTTTATAAAATCTTCTGTAATGGTAAGTGGAAAGGTAAAGCACACAATATGCTATGAATCAAAAAGGAAGAAAAAGTTCTATTACTAGAGTGTTATAATACAGCCACTTCATTTATATTCTCCAGATACTTAGTAACAATAAAAAATATTTTCCTTAAATATTTGTTTTCCCCCAGGATTCAAATTTCAGAAAATACAGTCATTATTTTTTAATAATTAACCTAACCATGAAAACCAAATTGATCCTTTCTCCTACTGGTATCACCCATATTGTTGCATTATAAATCAGTAGTTTAGAATAGCAGTGCTATACTTACGGCTATTATGGAATGTTGGGAAGGCAAAAGGTGGGATTTTAATGCAAGTTCTACTAGCTCCGTGAGCTTGGCAAGTTGCCTTTTCCAACCTCAGTTTTCTCATCTATAAAATAAGATTTACCTCACAGGGTACTTTGTAAGTAATAAAAAAGAGCCATTCATAATAAGTTACTTTAAAATTTAAGGGATGCTATACGACTGTAAGTAATTATTACATTCATCTGGCATCCCCCTATGTACTTCCCTATTTCCCATCTGTCTACTCTCACGAAAGTTAAAGCTTCTGAATACATTGGGAAAGAGAAGAATGCATTTTTCTCTTAAAATCTTGAAATGATAGCAAGATGAAGATACATCAAGGTACAAGTGTTTGGGAGGCTAAGGTGGGAAGATCACCTGAAGTCAGGAGTTTGAGACCAGCCTGGCCAACATGGTGAAACCCTGCCTCCACTAAAAATACAAAAATTAGCTGAATGTGGTGACATGCCCCTGAAGTCCCAGTTACTCAGGAGGCTGAGGCAAAAGAACGACTTGAGCCCAGGATGCGGACATGGCAGTGAGCCAAGAATGCACCACTGCACTCCAGCATGGGCAACAGAGTGAGACTCCGTCTCAAAAAAAAAAAAAAAAAAAGAATGAAATAAGTGTGTTTGGGAAAGAATTGATAATACAACTATCTGCCAAAATCTTAGTGTCCTCAAACCATTTTGCAGGACTCAAAGAAAGGGCATGTATGTATCTATGAAGAATTTGTCCAATCACTTCACGCATTTGACATTGTTATTTGAAATTAAATATGTTCTATTTGTTGTTCATAATTGAGAAGCAGAAAATAATCATTGACTATACTGTATTTCCTTTTCTAATCGGGGGGAGCAAAAATAAATTATATGTGCAGTTATCTGCAGTTATCAGTTTATAAAGAATCACTTGGTGGCAAATGACAAATACATTCGATACATGCATAAATAGTGGAGACCCCATGCTTTTTAAGAGAAAGCCCTAACATCACATTTTCATAGTAAGAGCAAAATTATCTTGATCTCATTTTGGAATTAAAGCAAATCTTGATGCAAGATACAAGGACTGAGACTATAGTAGGAACAGACAGTGGAGATTGCTAGGAGATTGGGTTTATGTTTGTGATCCCTCAAACGAATCTCTTTTAGCACACCTGTTTCAGGGAAACTTTCAAGATTTGTTTGTACTTCCAATCATTTTTCATTTTCATCCTTCAGCGATGGAGGTCATTAAGTGCAGGCTGCCCTTGTCAGTGTCATGTAGGATCAATTTGCTGCAATGGACAGAGAGGCCTTACTGATGCTGTTAAATCTGTCAGTGAGAAATCGTATGTCATTAGCGTCTAATGCACTGCTTACAGGATGGAATTTGGCCAACAAAAATGAGAAAACTCTTTAATATTTTAGTCCATTTCCTTGATATTGCAGCATTTCCCATGTATGCAGGTTTTAGTTCTTTGGCTAGTTTAGTTTGGGTACACAAAAGCACTATTCAGTCTCTGATTCCCTTGTTGAATTCCCTTGACAGATAAAATGGATCTCACTTTTAGGAATTTTGTGCATCTTTTTCCTGTTTCAGACTAATTTCATTGCTTCTGAACATGAATTCCTTTTGGCATGGTAAATAATTATATTTTAATTATTGTGCTTCTTAGGGACTATTATTCTCTCTATACAAAGTATACATTTTCATACTTCTTTGTATTCTTATGCCAAGAGTAATAAAGAAAACCTAATGAAAGAGTGAAACAAATTGAAAATAATGTCCCCTTACTTGACACAATCTTATATACACATGTCTCAAATGTTAGAATGCTATAGTATTTCTCTTACTGTTAATATTATGTCTGCTTTATTTGCTTGTGTTATCTTTGATACTTTCCTGTACTTTTAAAATTTGTAGCAATGGGTATTCTTGCCTTTAAAAATCAGAAAGAGGCAAAAGCAATTATGCAAAATTCTTATTTGCCCTGTTTGTGGGTAACGATAGAAAATAATCCAATCTAAGACTTCTCAGATGTCAGAATTAAAACTAACACTAGAAATACATGAAGGAAAACCTCTGAAAAACAGATTATACTTCCGTGTGAATATAGACATTTTTGTTAGAAGCTTTCAAATACTTTTTATAAAAATGTCATTTTTAATATTTTATCTTAAAAGATAAAAAAAATCCATGGGTATTTTGATGAAGTCACCATGTATTTGTTTTAATTGCCACCCCAGATTCTTTGTGCCTGCACAGAAAGGTAAGTTAAGCAAGCACGCAGATATTGAAGTGATCTGTTGGTTGAAAACAAGATGGCTTCCAAAATGTGTTAAAATATATTTTTTAAATTATATAATTAGCCATTTGTAAAGCTTTACCCTTCCTTACTGCAAATCCCAGTGCTTTCAAACTAAGGGAATGAAAATTATTACAGATTCAGCCAACATGTAACAAATACTTATGTGGACAAAGTATTTGTGCTATATTGTTTGCAAATTTTATCTTTTAGTGTCTCTCAATAATCCTGGGGAATTTGCTATTACTATTATCATCTCTCCCAATGTAAGATATAGAACTAACATTGAGTGTCACACAAGATTGCTCAAGTAGAAGGAGATGCTGGGATGGGAATCAAATTCAGGTTTTTCTTATACCTAATCTATTTCAGAATTATAATACTACCTCTTTACTATAACATTAATTAAACAGTCCTATACATGGCTAATCAGGTTATGTAAAGCTTTGAAAAAAACATGTAAATTATATATGATATCTCTAGTGCTCAACTGAAATAGATTATTTGATTCACTAGTTGTTTTTGTAATTTTATTTCATTGGAGCCACTTTTTCAGTAATTTTCTGGGGAAAGGGCCACCTGTTTATTTGGAGGAGATTTAATTTTCATAGGGATTTTAGGTAGGTTTCATAATTCTAAATTGTAAAACTTTCTAACTAGAAGTGCCTTTAGAAATATTGCCCTCCTCTTTAAAAAATAATTTTACAGAGGAAGAATCTTAGGGAGGCCAGAGTGGCTTAGTGATTTACCACATACACAATTAAGTAGAAGAAATGTTGTCCTAGAACTTAGTTTTCTTTACTCATGTTCAAATGTTCTTTCCAATAAACTGCAGATGAGCATATGCTATGATTTTTGTGGTAGGTTTGACTGGACCAATAGCTGAGATGTAAGCATCTCTTTTAAATGATTTGGGCCTGTGAAGGAATTACAGAGACAAGAATTAGAGGACTACTCTGCAGCGGTGTGTTGGCCTCTAGGGAATACTTCTGATGCTCATAGAACACTTGTAATTCATTCATTCAATTATTCAAAATATATTATTAATCACCAATTGTTCTATATACCAGCAATGAACAATTGGAATTTGAAATTTAAAACACAATGCCATTTATATTAACACACACACAAATAAAGTGAATTTAACAAAATATGTATAAGATCTATATGATGAAGAGCACAAAATGAATGAAAGAAATAAATCAAAGAAGATCTAAATAGATGGAGAGATATTCCATATTCATGGATAGGAAGACTCAATATTGTTAAGATATCCATTATTTCCAACTTGATATATAGTTGGATACAATCCCAATAAAAATCCCAACATATTTTGTGAATATCAGTCAAATCATTCTAAATTTTATATGAAATATAAAAAGACACAAAATAACCAGCAAAATGTTGAAGAATAAAGTCAGAGGATTAACACTACCCAACTTCAAGATTTACTATAAAGCTGACAAAGATACTATAGAAGACATAGAAATGTGCCACCTTATCTCTGCTTCCATGCTGAAGGTTGTGATCTCGAGTCCAGGAGATTCTTTCCTAGACTATAATGTAGAATCAGAGCTCTCCAGCATCCTTTCTTTACCCCACCAAGAGAAGAATTGTGTATTTTTGCTATTTAACCTACCTTGCCTAGGTCTCATTGGACAACATTTCTATATTCAATTCTCAAAAAATTATATCATCTATAGATTATATAAGTTTTCTTATCAACTTTCAACCACAGTTTTCTTTAATACTCACTTTGTATCGATGTGCTTAGGAGTCAATATCAGTTCTAGCAATAAACAATTAGTTATTTTCCTAGAGGAATGTGAAAGCTGTTTGAGTCTCATTTTTATAAGTATTTAGTATTGGTTGTTGTCCTGCACACCATATAACTGTGCTTTGATAGTGAATTCTGTCTGCTTGTTTAATGTAGATAGAAATTCACTTCTTTCATAGCAAAACCATAAAATAATAATTTTCCCTGTAACAGCTATTTGAAGACCCTATCAGTGTCTCCTCTTCCATTTCTTAGAACACAGGCATGTGGACATGCAAACACACATACACACACACACACACACACACACACACAAATGGCTTTGGCCCCTGTTTCTTAGAAAACACACACACACATACACACACACACTTGTTCTAAAGGCATTATCACACTTTATAGACTGATAAGTTTGCATTAAATTTATACTGTCCCATTTCTCTGAAGAGTTTTCCTCACGAGACCTGTGAAGAGCTTTGGGGGTGCCCGAGACAGGAGTACACAGCTGATAGACTATTGTTTTATCTCAGTGAATCTACCTTTTGTTGTCCAAACTCCATGAGGAAAATACCAAGACTGGGAGTTTATTGCTGGCCAATATTTTAAAGAAGTAAACTTGGCTTAAATCAAACCAATTATTCAGTCCAATACCAGTTTTGAGGGTATTTTCAATTTATGTATCTTTCATGCAGTTTTGAGATTTTATTCTGGTAGAGTTGCATAGCAATGAACATTTTGTTTTTAATATTAGCCACACCTTAAGAGTGATTTATTGAGTGTGATGATGGACTGTAGTATATCAAAAATATTTAAGATAAAATTTTCGTGTGTGTGTGTGTGTGTGTGTCAACCAATGGCTATTTTGTTGTGTGTGTGTGTGTCTGTGTGTGTGTGTGTCAACCAATGGCTATTTTGTTGTGTGTGTGTGTGTGTGTCTGTGTGTGTGTGTGTGTCAACCAATGGCTATTTTGTTCCCAAAGGAATATCTGGATATCCTGCAGTGTCTGGAGACATTTTTGGTTGCCTCTGGCATCTAGAAGGCAGAAGCCAAGAATAAGGATGTTGCTAATCATCCTACAATGCACAGGACAGTCCCTCTCTCCTTCACACACACCAAAATTCTCCAGCCCAAATGTCAACAGAGCTGAGGTTAATAAACCTTGATATACAGAGAGAGGGAATTTACATGTCATATATATGTAATGTGCATGCGTATGTGTATATACATATATATAACATGACACACTGTGTACTATATCCCCTTCTTAAAGATTTAAACTGCATTTGTATATTTAAAATTCTGAGAAATTCAATATTAAGAAATCTGTTAACTCTGTTAACCCTGAATTTTCTATTGTCCCTGGAATTCTTTCTTCTCAGGAAAACTATTTACTACTGATTGACTTGGTGTTTAGTAGATTAAACCTTGGAAAATATTATTCTCTCTCTCTCTCTCTCTCTATATATATATATATATATGTGTGTGTGTGTGTGTGTGTGTATATTTATATATGTATATATACATACATGTATATATGTACATATATATAAAACATAAGAGAATAAGAGGCAACTATGTCACAAACTCTACTTTCATGATATTCTGCTGATATATAGCTTTAATAAAAAATAAATATTATTTATATTACCTATAAAGCTATAGAATAATTTGGAATATTTTCAAATAAATATGTTCTTTGGGAATCCACAGGTATCCAGAATGCTGACTTTCTTTGATGCTGTAGTAGAGCAATAAAATGAAATAGTATTGTTTTTATCACTTAAAACCTATGTTTAAAAAATCACAATAAAACAAGTGAAATATTTTTGTATATACCTTTTATGATAGGTATATTTTCTAATTATCTAATACATGACTTATAACTGCAATTGATTTTCAATTCTGTGGGATTATCTGTTAATGATTTTTCCATTTTGAGCTGTGCATATGCATCTCAATGATGTAAACATTTGGAAAAACTCATTTTTAATCATCTTTTCATAAATCTACAGAGCTACATCTTATAATCATTTATTAAAATAAGTATTAATATGGAAAATGTATATTTATATGCTAAATATTTTCTTTAGTCATTTCTTTTTTCTTCAAAATTTAACCGTCATTGAAGGTAAGATGGAAAACCTATAGACAGCTTATTTAATCCCATCAACCTCTGATAATAAGGAATATGAATATCTCCCTAGCAGGATGGTTGTATAAAACAATATACTAATAATTACTATTTATGAAGCACTAATATGTGCTAGGCACTTTGTTAGTTTTTATATGTAATCTTATTTCATTCTCTGAACAACTCTATGAAGCATAAAAATACGTTTTATTTTTTATTTATTTATTTTTTTTGAGACGGAGTCTCTCTCTGTCGCCCAGGCTGGAGTGCAGTGGCGCGATCTCGGCTCACTGCAAGCTCCGCCTCCCAGGTTCACGCCATTTTCCTGCCTCAGCCTCCCGAGTATCTGGGACTACAGGCGCCCGCCACCACGCCCGGCTAATTTTTTGTATTTTTAGTAGAAACGAGCTTTCACCATGTTAGCCAGGATGGTCTCGATCTCCTGACCTCGTGATCCACCCGCCTCAGCCTCCCAAAGTGCTAGGATTACAGGCGTGAGCCACCGCACCTGGCCCCAAAAATACCTTTTAAATATAAAGCACCTAGAACAGTTTTTTACAAACTATATTTTGCATATAGAAGATATGGCTACTAATATTTGTATTATTTAGATAAATGTGTCCTTCATTTCTTGTATCAAATTGTAGTGTGATTATATGATTATAACATGATCCTCTACTCCATAATAGGTATTAAACAGTATATGCAACCTGAGAATATGGGATGAATTATGGGTAGAGAGGACAGAAGTGTAAGTAGTAGAGACATTATGATAATCCATTAGAAAAACATGCAGAGACCCTAAGGAATGAAGGAATAGCACCATGGTAAGACATCTAATGCCCAGATAAAACTGACAGAGGATGATACGGTAGAAAATCTTGTATGTATACATGTATAAGACCAGGCATGAGGGATAGACTCAGCAATGACACATGAATTGGAGAAATTAATCCAAATCTTTCTTTCTTTTTTTTTTTTTTTTTTTTTTTGAGATGGGGCCTCGCACTGTTGCCCAGGCTGGAGTGCAGTGGCGCAATCTCGGCTCACTGCAACCTCCTCCTCTGGGTTCAAGCAATTCTCCTGCCTCAGCCTCCTGATTAGCTGGGATTACAGGTGCCCACCACCATGCCCAGCTAATTTTTTGTATTTTTAATAGAGATGGGGTTTCAGTATGTTGGCCAGGCTGGTCTTGAACTCCTGACCTCGTGATCTGCCTGTCTCGGCCCCTCAAAGTGCTGGGATTACAGGTGTGAACCACTGTGCTCGGCCGTTAATCCGAATCTTATACCACCAAACACCAATTAGAACACATATATAAATGAAAAGATCTCATTTGCAATAGCTACAACAGCCAAAAATTTCCCAGAAATACCTAATATGGAATATGTCATTGTAATCTTCATAAAGGAACCTGTAAAATTTTACAGATGGAAAAGACAATAAAACAGCACATGCCATAGCAATACCCAACATTTTAATTTGGTTAATCTGGCATCTTCATGTTATAATTTTAAAGCAATTCCAAACAAATTAAAAGAATATTTTTTGGATGCTGATAAAACCATTCTGTACTGGAACATGAAAACAAATAAAAGGATTGTGGAGAAAATGAGGGAATATTTGTTCTAACTTGTCCTGAAACAAACAATAAAGCTACAAGAAGTGTAACATGTTGTAACAATGACAAAAAGTTCAATGCATCACAAGGACTGGCTAGAAAAAAAAAGTCCCAATATGCCAAGCAATTTATTGTATAAAAATGTGAAAATGCAAAGAAATGCAGCATAGTCTTTTCAACAAAATGGTGCAAGGCTTACTGTATGTTTGTGGGCAATTGCAAATAAATCCTACCTTGAACCATGCCAAAACCCACAAATGCGTTAGAGTGTTAAATATAAACACACAATGTAGTTGAATCGGTATCTGATCTTGAAATGAGAAGAGTTTTTATCAACATCATGAAAAAGAAGAAATCTTTTAAAATGAAAATGTATAAATTTGCTGACATGAAAATTAAATGTCTGTGGGTTTAAAACTATGGGAAAATATTTCAACATCTGTGTCAAACATGAACTTAATATTTTTACCACATGGAGTGCTACTCTCTGTCCCTTAAAAGATAACTTCTCTAGTAGAATCAGGAAGAAAGTATTTAAATAAGTATTGCCTGGTATGTCTTGTCTTTGTTGAATATTTTAAAAAATACAAAGCAAGTTGATAAATAAAAGGGAGAGAAGTATCCTTAATAGTAAAAAACAAAAAAGGAAAGGAAAACAACAGGATAGCATTTGCACCCACCAGATTAGCATAATATCTTACAATGATAATATCTAGTTTTTGGAGGAAGCACTGAAATTGACACTTTCACCAATGGTGATATTGTACTTTGAAATGCTCCCTATGAAGAGCAAATTGACAACATATAGCAAGAGCTTTAATGTATTCATACCCTTTTTCTCTAAGGAACATTACCAAAATATGCGCAAATGGTGTTTTCAACAAGGATTTGATTATAAAATGGGCAGAACAGTGTAGCATGGGGCCAGACTGCCTGGGTTTGAATCCTGCCCTTTTGCTTCCTAGCTATGATTTTGAGCAAGTCGTTTACCTCTTGGAGCCTGTGGTTCCTGATCTGTAAAATGAGAGTAACAGCAGAATCTACTTGATACAGCTTTTCTGACAACTAATTTAATACATGTAAAGATTTCTAACAGCCTTTGATACGTAGTAAGTTCTACATGTATTTCAGTTATATTTATTGTTGTTATTAAATGAGATTATATAGCATACTTCACAGATTGTTTAGTATGTATGAAGAGAGAATAAGAATCAAAACAGGTATTATTATCATTATTTTTATACTATTATGAAATAACCTCAACCGTGGCAATGGAATCCTTATAGGAATGACTTTTATTACCTTGTATTAAGAAAGATTATATGAAATCAGAACACATTGTAAAATCATCACTTTCTGTTAACCAAGAGTGAATTAAAACAACAGATACCAAGTAACTTAGATGTGATTATTTTATTTTTTTAGAATACGTATTTTATTTTATTTTATTTATATATTTTTTTATTATACTTTAAGTTATAGGGTACATGTGCACAACATGCAGGTTTGTTACATATGTATACATGTGCCACGTTGGTGTGCTGCACCCATTAACTCATCATTTTCAAAGGATTCTTACATCATGAGAGGCTCTAGTAACATAGTGAGCCACACAATCATTTCAATTATACTAAACTAAGTGGAATTTTGTCTGTATCCAAATTTCCAGAGAATATATTTTGCATGCTATGCTCTAAGTATTCATATTCTTCTTTTTGATATGGGGGTCTCACTGTCACCCAGGTTGGAGTACAGTGACGTGATCTCGGCTCACTGCAACCTCTGCCTCCTGAGCTCAGGTGATCCTCCCACCTCAGCCCCCTGAGTAGCTGGGACCACAGGTGAATGCCACCATGCCCGGCTAATTTTTTGTACTTTTGGTAGAGATGGAGTTTCACTATGTTGCCCAGGCTGATCTCGAACTCCTGAGCTCAAGCGATCTGCCTGCCTCGGCCTCCCAAAGTGCTGGGATTACAGAAGTGAGCCACCATGCCAGACCTAATTATTCATATTCTGTGTATACCTGTGTACACCTGATTCTATTAAAAGAAATTAATTGATTTTGGGAGGTTCCTCAACTAATTCACTAGACACTAATTCACAAGTTAAATTTTTTCCTGCTTTCTTGGAATGGACTTTGAGTAAAGCAATTTACTCGTACAGTCTGACCCTTTAAGAGTTTGTTAATAAGTGACTATGGAAAAATATTGTGGACAGATAGACATTAAAAATACTTTCCTTTTGTCAGTTGAAGAGCAATTCTCACTGATTTCCTATCAAAATAATCCTGAAAATGACAAATGTTCTTTTTTACAACCTTGTACTTTTCCATCATAGTAAATCACTGATTAACAAATAAAACACACACAGGCAATACATTATCTGAGAAAAAGAAAAGTAACAATGCAGTGGCTATAGTGTTTAGAATTTTGTGAGGCTGTGTCAGATATAAAATCATTTTCTAGTTATTTCCCTTGGTACAGGGTATCAGAATTGTGTGGTCTTTCAAGAAAAAAATATTTTAAAGAAAGATATATGCACTGTACTCCTAGGTTATTGAGAAAAGTATATAAAACAAAGCTACTGTCTGCATGATGTACATAGAAAAAGAGCAAAAATGTTATCTGTAAAAGCAGAAAAGAATATGGCTTGCTTGACTTTTTGAATCAAGCAAGCTACAGCAATCTTTTGATTCTAATATGAAACTATAGTAAGGATCATTGCACTAATGCATGAGGATTTGTGATAATGTTGCAGAAATTTTACTGTCAAAACTGAACTGCAGTGTAATGACTTTTGTTATCATGGTTTCTAATAACTATTCAGCATGAATTGACCCTACATATGTTTTGCTGCAATAATGTGTCACTAACTCAGAAAGCTAAAAAGAAAATAAAAAACAGTCAACATAATGCTGTGTATGACTTCATGACAACCTTTACTATTAATATTGTTAAAACAATTATATTAATAATAGTCACTATGCAAACTATGGGATCACATGTCAGTAAAACCTCAGACACATTGTGACAGTTCTGGCTAAAGAAACCTATAGAGTACTTCACGGTAAAATATGTCCTCCTCTGTTCAGCCTGGGCACTAGTTACTGACTGTGCTCTTACTACTTCCATATCTGATTGTTACCTCTATTGTAGGGAGTCTTGGACAAGTTTCCCTACTTCCTATAAGGTGTTTCTTTTTCCTTTTATGGGCTATCTCTTTAGTTTTTTACTTTCTATATTTTTGCATCTCCTTATTGCAGTATATTTTTATTTCAGCATCTCTTCACTGCCATAAATAAGAGAAAGTAGAATGTTTACTTTTCTGTGTGGCAGTCACCATGCTAGACATTTACAACCATTTAAATCATTGAGTTGCACCAACCATATCATAAATGTTGACCAATTACAGATATCATTATCATTTTTGTTCTATTATTATTTAATTCATAAAAACACTATGAAACAACTGAGAATATTCTCATTTTTCCTTAGAAAACAAAACTACTGTATTAGTTTGGTAGGGCTGCCCTAACAAAGTACCACAGACTGAGTGGTTTAAACAAGAGAAATTTATTGTCTCAGAGTTTTGGAGGCCAGAATATGAGATGAAAGTGTCAACAGGATTGATTCTTTCTGATGGCCTGGTGGGATGGATCTGTTTCCAGCCCCACATTGCTTGTAGGGGGCCATCTTTTTCCTGTGTCAATACAATGTCTTCCCTTTGTATGCGTCTGTCCAGATCTCCTCTTCTTTTCTTTTTTAACTTTTATTTTAGGTTCAGGGTTACATGTGCAGGTTTGTTACATAGGTAAACTCGTGTCATGGGGTTTGGTGTACAGATTATTTTGTCACACCGGTACTAAACATAGTACCTATTTTCTGTTCCTCTCCCTACTCCCACCCTCCACCCTCAAATAGGCTCCAGTGTCTGTTTTTCCCTTCCTTGTGTCCACGAGTTCTCATCATTTGGTTCCCACTTATAAGTGAGAGCATGTGAGATTTGGTTTTCTGTTCCTACATTAGTTGTTAAGGATACCAGCCTCCAGCTCCATCCACATTCCCACAAAAGACATGATCTCATTCTTTTTATGGCTGCATAGTATTCCATGGTGTAGATGCACCACATTTTCTTTATCCAATCTGTCCTTGATGGGCATTTGTGTTGATTCCATGTCTTTGCTATTGTGAAGAGTGCTGCAATGAGCATTCACTTACATATGTCTTTATGGTAGAATGATTTCTATTCCTCTGGGTACATACCAAGTAATGGAATTGCTGAGTGAAATGATAGCTCTGTTTTTACCTCTTTGAGGAATTGCCACACTGCTTTCCACAATAGTTGAACTAACTTACACTCCCACCAAGTGTATTAGTGTTTCATTTGCTCCACAACCTCATGAGCATCTGTTATATTGTGACCTTTTAATAATAGCCATTCTGACTGGTGTGAGATGGTATCTCATTGTAGTTTTGATTTGCATTTCTCTGATGATCAGTGATATTGAGCTTTTTAAAATATACTTGTTGGTCGCATGTATGACTTCTTTTGAAAACTGTCTGTTGATGTCCTTTGCCCACTTTTTAATGGGGTTGTTTGTTTTTGGCTTGTAAATTTGTTAAAGTTCCTTACAGACACTGGATATTAAACTTGGTCAGATGTGTAGTATGCAAAAATTTTCTCCCATATTGTAAATTGTCTGTTTACTCTGTCGATAGTTTTATTTTGCTGTGCATAAGCTGTTTGGTTTAATTAGATCCCATTTGTCAACTTTTGGTTTTGTTATGATTGTTTTTGGTGTCTTCAACATGAAGTGTTTGCTGGTTCCTATCTCCAGAATGGTATTGCCTAGGTTACCTTCTAGGGTTTTTATAGGTTTGGATTGTGCATTTAAATCTTTAATTCATCTTGAGTCCATTTTTGTATATGGTGTAAGGAAGGGGTCCAGTTTCAAACTTCTGCATATTTCTAGCCAGTTATCTCAGCACCATTTATTGAATAGGGGGTCTTTTCTGCATTGCATGTTTTGGTCAGCTTTTTTGAAGATCAGATGATTGTTGATATGCAGCCTTATTTCTGGGCTCTCTGTTCTGTTCTATTGGTCTGTGTGTCTGTTTTTGTACCAATACCATTCTGTTTTGGTTACTGTAGCCCTATAATATAGTTTGAAGTCCAGTAATGTGATGCCTCCACCTTTGTTCTTTTTGCATGGGATTGCCTTGGCTATTCAGGCTTTTTTGTTTCATATTAATTTTAAAATAGTTTTTCCTGGTTCTGTGAAGAATGATATTGGTAGTTTTGTAGGAATAGCATTGAATCTGTGAACTGCTTTGGGCAGTATGACCATTTTAATGATATTGATTCTTTCTATCCATGAGCATGTAATGTTTTCCAATTTGCTTTTGTCATCTGATTTCTTTGAGCAGTGTTCTGTAATTCTCATTGTAGAGATATTTCACCTCCATGGTTACCTGCATTCCTAGGCATTTTATTCCTTTTGTGGCAATTGTGAATGGGATTGTGTTCATGATTTGGCTCTCAGCATGGCTATTGTTGGTGTATAAGAATTCCACTGATTTTTGTACATTTATTTTTAATCCTGAAGTGTTGAAGTTGTTTATCAGCTGAGGAAGCTTTGGGCCAAGACTACAGGGTTTCCTAAATATAGAATTATGTCATCTGCAAACAGGGATAGTTTGACTTCCTCCGTTCCTAGTTTGATGCCCTTTATTTATTTCTCTTGCCTGATTGCTCTGGCCAGGACTTCCAATTCTATGTTGAACATAAGTGGCAGGAGAGAGCACTCTTGTCTTGTGCTGGTTTTCAATGGGAATGGTTCCAGCTTTTCCCCATTCAGTGTGATGTTGGCTATGGGTTTGTCATTGATGGCTCTTATTATTTTGAGTTGTGTGCCTTCAATACCTAGTTTATTGGGAGTTTTTAATATGAAACAATGTTGAATTTTATTGAGAGCCTTTACTGCATCTATAGAGATAATCATGTGGTGTTTGTCTTTAGTTCTGTTGGCATGAGTCACGTTTACTGATTTGTGTATGTTGAACCAACCTTGCATCCCGAGGATGAAGCCTACTTCATCATGGTAGATTAGCCTTTTGATGTGCTGCTGGATTTGGTTTGCAAGTATTTTGTTAAGGAGTTTTGCATTAATGTTCATCAATACTATTGCCCTGAAGTTTTCTTTTTGTTGTTGTTGTGTGTCTGCCAGGTTTTCATGTCAGGATGATGCTGGCTTCATAGAATGAGTTGGGGAGGAGTCCCTCCTTCTCAATTTTTTGGAATAGTTTCAGTAGGTATGATACCAGCTCTTCCTTGTACACCTGGTAGAATTTGGCTGTGAATTCTTCTGGTCCTGGGCTGTTTTTGATTGGTAGGCTATTTATTACTGATTCAATTTTGGAACTTGTTATTGATCTGCTCAGAGAATCAGTTTCATGCTCATTCAGTCTTGGGAGTGTGTATGTGTCCAGGAATTTATCCATCTCTCCTAGGTTTTCTAGTTTGTGTGCACAGAGGTATTTGTAGTAGTTTCTGATGGTTATTTTTACTTCTGTGGAGCTAGTGGTAATATCCTCTTTGTCATTTCTAATTGTGTTTATTTGGATCTTCTCTCTTTTCTTCTTTATTAGTCCAGCTAGTGGCCTATCTGTATTATTATTTTTTTCAAAAAACTCACTCCTAGGCCAACTGATAAAGATATCAGTCATATTGGATTAGGGAACATTATAATCACCTCATTTTTAGCTCAGCTACCTCTGTAAAGATCCTGTCTCTAAATAGGGTCATGTTACAGGCTACTTGGGTTAGGACTTCAACATATGCAATTGGGATAAAAGGGAATACTATTTAGCTTATAACAGGTACTTTGTTGTAATTTTAGGCTACTCTACTTGTAAGTGGGAACCAGAGCTAACATTCAAACCGAGTCCCCTGGGACTTATTCTCCTTCTCTTTTATTATTTTTCTTTACTATGCCCAACTCATTATCCATATACAGGGTATAACTGTCTCTCTTTAAATGCAAAAGTATTTCAATTATAAATATTTTGTAATACCTGTGATATTGGGCATGAATATGATTAAGCAATGCTTAGTAATAAAATACTTTTTGAGAGAGAGTTTATGGTGTTACATAGGAAATGGTAGATCATTTATGTTTCTAATCCATGGTGAAAGTTCAGGCAGATAAGTACCTCTCCCACTAGAAGAACTTTAGAATCCACTCCCATTGTCTCAGACAACAGAACATGTGTTTACCAGAAGATCTTGATCCTAAACAGATTGCTACAGACACAAAGATGAAGGGTGAGGGTATACATCCTATTAGCAGCTCCAAGCAGCTGCTAGCATGTAGCAGAGAATACAGAGTAAAGCAAAGCTTGCTGTGGAAATTTGATGAGAGAGATACTGAGATTGATATTCTGGAAAATATGGTAGCATGACAGGGTTAGATGCACTACCGCCTCCTCCCCCTCACACACACCAAGAGCTGACTAGAGTAACCAAAGAGAAGTTTTGGAAGATTTAAGGAAAGAATATTATAGAGAATATTATAATAATCAATGCTGACAAATATATCACACAAAGTGTGGAGTGCTGACAAATATATCACACAAAGAGGAGAAAGGCAACACATTTGGAAAAACAAATGAAGATACGGAGTGCTGATAATTAGAAACTCTCATTTCTGAAAGAGATCTGAAATGTGGCAGTAAGCAATGGGAGGAATTATGGTATCCCTTTCCTCAAATATCCTCCTATATTGGAAGCATGTGGGCTGAAGTAAGGACTACCACATTGAATCCCCTTTCAAGTGTGAAGACCGATCTTCTTAAGAGCAATGTCTGCTAACGTGGATGGGATCTTTCTCACCTAAGAATGCTAGGATTGGAGGTGTCATTCATGGATGTCTGGGGAAGTCCATCTGAAGTGATTGTCGGGACTGAGCACCACCAGCCGCACAGCCTGCCTGTGTGTGAGCAAGGCATGGGGCCACCCATATGAAAAGCCAGGTGGTCTTAGGGCTTTTCTCTGATGATTCTTTACTACGTTATAAATTTCAAGAATAAAGAAGTAATTCCATGAAGCATGCATTTAGAAGAAATACAGTGCCTACAAAGGGAACATAACTTCAGACTTAATCTCCACAATGTTTTATGGCAGAAAACTGTAGAAAAATATCTACATAATTTTTTTTCAGATGAAGTTTTGCTTTTGTACCCCACGGTGGAGTGTAGTGGTGCAATCTCAGCTCACTACAACCTCCACCTCCTGGGAGCAAGTGATTCTCCTGCCTCAGCCCCCCGAGTAGCTGGGATTACAGGCATATACCACCATGCCTGGCTAATTTTTGTATTTTTAGTAGAGATGGGGTTTCACCATGTTGGCCAGGCTGGTCTCGAACTCCTGACCTCAAGTGATCCGCCTGCCTCGGCCTCCCAAAGTGCTAGGATTACAGGCATGAGCCACACCGTGCCTGGCCAATAACTACATAATTTTAAAGGAAAAATTAAGGCAAGAATGTTGTATCTAGTCAAGTTATTTCTTATCTGATGGGAACAGAAAGGTATTTTTGTTTTTTGCTTGTTTAAAAATTTTTATTTTTAATTTTTGAAGTTACATAGTAGGTATATATATATTTATAGATACATAAAATGTTTTGATATGGAAATATAATGCATAATAATCACATTGTAGAGAATTGAGTTTTCATACCCTCAAGCATTTACCTTTGTGGTACAAACAATACAATTCTACTCCAGAAAGGTATTTTTGAATGAACAAACAGCAAATATAGATTAATTAGCAAGCTTTAAAAATCCAGATGGCCAATAAACATAGGCAAAATGTTTCTACCTCTCTAAAAATCATATATATTCAAATTAAATGGAGATACAAGTCTTCAATTCTCTTTTCAAAAGATCAGTAAGATTGATTATACACAGTGATAGTAGGTTATACACAGTGATACTAGGGGAGTGGAAGGAAAAAGAGGCATTCATAGAAGATGAGAACTCATCTGTCATCAAATCCATCAAAGTACCTGCATCTACTCCACAGTAAATGTCTTTCTACCTGTTTAAGATTGAAGTATGTCTGCTCCTAATATAGATGTCTTTTCATTTGTGCTCTGGATTCCATCCTCTTTCACCTTCTCACAGTCATCACTCATACAATTTTCCTATCCTTCCATATCTTAATTTCCCTCTCCACTGAATTATTTTCATCATTATATATTATACAAATATACTGTAGTATCTGCCATCTCAAGAACTCATTTTTGAGTCCATGTTTACTGGAGCACTTTATGTTTTGTTACAAATTTTGGAATGAGTTGTCTACATTTGCAGTTTTCATCACTTTCCATTCTCTTCTTTGAAGTACCATTTGTCAATTGCCTCCATGATGTCAAACCCCATAGGGTGTATCTGGTCTCATCTTGCTCAATAGCTCAACCATATTTGATCACTGTTTACCACTCCCCTTCCTGAAGCACTCTCCCTTAGCCATGACACCATGACTTCCTATTTTCCTCCCACCTCACTGGACACTAGACAGAATATCTCTTGTGTCAGCAGCTTTTACTCTGCTCAGCTTCCAAATGTTGGAATTCCCCAGGGCTCCATGGTGAAATCCCTTCACTTTTGTTTATCTACCTTCATCCCTTCAGGTGGATGCCTAAATGTGGATGAATAAAACATAATTTTAAGCAAAAGAAACCAAACACAGAAATTGATACTGTGCAATTTTTGGTCTATATAAACAGGTGCAATTAATCTATGATGTTGGAAGTCGCGGGAGTAGTTACCCTTGGTAGGAAGCAGTGATTGGAACAGGGCATAAAGGGAGGTTGAGAATGATGTAATGTTTTCTTTCTTAATCTGTGTTCAGTTTGTGAATAATTCATTGTGCTATACACTTATGATGTGCATGCTTTAATATATATACACATTTTAAGTATATATTACATTATATATATATAATCATAATTAAATTAAAATTTAAAATCACCCAGTAACTTACCCCTATATTCAGGATAAAACCCACATTTCTTGCCCTGGCCTCCCCGACTGCATAATCCAGTCTCTTCCTCATTCAGATTACTCTCACTCACCTCAGTGTGCTCTAGTCTCCAGCTACTTTTTGATCCTTGACCACTAGCCTCATTCCCAATATAGGGACCTTGAATTTCCAGATGCTTCGAGCTGTATATATTCCCCAAAATTTTCATACATGGCTTCTTCTTAACCATTTAATCACTAGATTGAAAGTCCCTTCCTTAGAGCAGCCTTCCCAGAGCTGCTAAAGTTGTCCCTTAGCCACCCACTATCATGCCACCCTATGTATTTTCTTTGCTCTTAATACTCTGACATTTTATTTTATGTTTATTTGTTCATGGTTTATTTCTGCCATAAATGTATGCTCAATACAAGAGAACAACTTATCATCTAATTCACAGCCATTATTCTAGCACCTAGAGAAGTGCCCGGCAAATATTTTTGCAATTACTAGATGATCGTTCCCAGTGGGTATCTAACAAAATGTTTATGCATACCCACTGAGACAGCATTTCTACATCTAGAAATTTATAGGAAAATAATCTGAAAGTCTGCAAAGATATATATATATATATATATAATGATGCTGACTATAGTACTCTTTATAAAAAAGGAAAATGTCAGC
Source organism: Pan troglodytes (assembly GCF_028858775.2). NCBI lineage: Eukaryota > Metazoa > Chordata > Mammalia > Primates > Hominidae > Pan > Pan troglodytes. Next base: position 42,845,766 of record NC_072415.2, on the reverse strand, counting down.
AAATTCAATATACAGTAATACAGAATTGTCTGAGTATATGATAGAATTTGTATATAATGGAGTATTATGCACCCTTTTAAATGAATGATATAAAGAGCTACAGTACATAGTTAAGTGAAAATTAAGGTATTTTCACATCATATAATCATGGAATATATGATTCCCACTTTGTATTCTCATATTATTAGATTGTATTATAATCATTTCTATCCATCTATCAGTCTACCTGGGAAGCTATATTCCAAAAGTCAGCAATACTCAGGCTGCAAATGATTTTCATTCTCTTATTTCTCTATTTTATTTTTATTATATTTATTTTATGATATAAACATGTAAAGCCATTTTATGTTACAAAAAAGAAAAAATTAATAAGGGCCCTGAAACAAGAAGTGAGCACTGAGAAATAAATTTTATGAGATTTTGAAAAAATGTTGGATACCCACAAGTAAAAAGTCTAGAAAAATCCAAGTCAGACACAATCCCAAATATCCTCAGCTCCCACTGTAAATACTTTATACTATAATTCATTTGCTTTGATTATTTAAAAAATGTATAGTTGGCCAGGCTCAGTGACTCATGCCTGTAATCCCAGCAGTTCAAGAGGCCAAGATGGGTAGATCACTTGAGGCCAGGAGTTTGAGACCAGCCTGGCCAACATAGTGAAAGCACCTTTTAGAGGAATTGTTCTACCTTTATACAAGGAAAAAGTGAACCCTGCAGAACAATTTAAGTCAATGTTGAAAGAAAGAATTGGCAAAACTCTGCAGTATCCCTTAAAATATATACTTATAATCTTAAAATTATTTTATTTTTCTATGGTGATGACACACAATACACAAATAATGAAGACATTTTATTCTTCTTTCCGTTAAGGACATCTTAAGTCAATACACATCAAGTTTGAATCCTGGCTCTGATAAGACCTTGGCAAAGTCACCTAGTCAGCTTGTTTCCTCCACATATCTTTTCTCTTTTACTGAATAGAGGTACTGTGAGGATTATATGAGATGATGCATGTGATAGCCTAGCATAGTGGCTATTGCATATTGTATATTTGTAAATATCTTTTGACCATAGGCTCAATAACCCTCCTCATTTTGTCAATTTTTTCTTATGGGGACTCTCTTCGATTTATTTTATTCCTAAGAGATTTCAGAGGGTAATATCCTCTATATTTTCTCTAAATTATTTGTGTTTGATTGCTTTTAACCATTTTTTAAAAGATAGCTTATATGCCTAATTTAAAAATTAATATAATCTAAATGCAGAACATCTGAAAAACACAAAAAGACCAAATTTTATCTCTGAATTCATTTAAAAGTATAGTATTAGTAACCAAAATTAGAAGGGAGTATCTTAATGACAATTAACTGAAACCAGAAAAAGACAAAAAGATTTTTTTCAAGTCCTTGCATATCATACTCTTTTTAAGAATTTCCTGTGGAGTATAGGCAGTATTCACAGTAGCATCACATTGTTGATTAATATTATAATAAGAAAAATTTCTTCCAGGCATCTCTTTTGTGTATTTATATTATTCAACCTTTCAATTTTTATCTCCTCCTTATACCAACTAATATTTATAATTACCTAGAGAGTTGATGAGCACACTCTAAATTACTTACTGCAAATTATCTAATAGCAGTTGACTGGATGATCCCAAGAATCAGTGCTTGGGAGTTAAATCAAAATATTAGTGCAACTTTAAATTGAAATTTCAATTTCCCTTTGGTTGAACATTCAAGCATGTTGTGCATCCATCCACCTAAATATAATGTGGCTAAGGTCATATTTCCTCAAGTTTCTCAATGAGAATATGACAAAGAGCAGATTCCAAGACCTCCTGAAAACAAGATGGATTTCACTACCATTTTTTCTTGTCTCTGTAACCTGTAATCCTATCACAGAACACAGTTTAATGGGTCTGGCATGATTTGCTATTCAGAAAACCGTGTTTGTATTTCATAGTACCCATACTTTTCCAGGTGATGAAAATTTGATTGATTACTTCTGGTATCTTCTCAGATAACCAAATAATGACATCAGATTATTTAACCTTTTTAAAAATACATACGTATTTTGCCTTTTCCAAATTATTTTCATTTAAAAAATACCTTTATAATAATATTTCAAAGACTTCTTGATTTTAATGCAGACAGCTAATTTTCCTATTCTCACAATTTTATATATAGACAGATCTTTCTTCTTTTCTGTTAAATTTCTACATGACCAATTCATTCCTCTATGCGTCCACCTTTCCATCATGACTAGCTCACTCTGATCAATGACTACTCGCTCCTAAAAGGCAGTGGTAAAGAATTCATTTAACTCCAGCCTGTTTGCTGCTCACTGTATAAACCTCTCCATTCAATAATTCACTATAGTTAAACAAATATTGATGGAGCACATACTATTTTCTCTTTCTTGTATTTTAGCAGAGCTGTTTATTTTCTAATTCTTATCCTTAATTGATTTGAAGATTTATTTTCATCTTTATGACCTCTGCTGGTAATAACCCCTGTTGTATCTTTGTAATGTGTCTCAATGAATTTATACTATTTTCTTTTGCATTTGTCTTTATTAATCAAATTAATTTAAATTTGAAAACTGTCTCTTTGTCTTTAGTGTTACATAGATTCCTGATTTTAACCAATTTGTATTGATACATAATAATTCCACATATTTATGGGGTACATATGATATTTTGATACATGTATACAGTGTGTAATGATAAAATCAAGCTATTTAAGATATCCATCACCTCAAACATTTGTTATTTCTTTACATTGGGACCATTTCAAGTCTTCTCTCCTAGCTATTTTTAAATATACAATAAATTGGTTCACTGTGGTCACTCTACCATGCTATCAAACTATAGGACCTAGTCCTTCTAGGTAACTGTATGTTTGTAACCATTAAGCAACCTCTGTAACCCTACACCTTCACCCTTTCCATCCTCTAGTAACCATCATTCTGCTCTTTCCCTCCATGAGAACAATATCTTTAGCTCCCACATATGAGTAAGAACATGCAATATTTGTCATTTTATCGCTGGCTTATTTCATTTAACATAATGACCTCCGGTTTCATTCATGTGGCTGAAAGTGTCAAGATTTTTTTATGGCTGAATAGTATTCTATTGTGTAGATATTCCACATTTTTTATTCATTCATCCACTGATGGACACTTAAACTGATTCCATATCTTGGCTATTATGAATACTGCTGCAATAAACATGCGGGTGCAGGTATTCCTTTGTTATATTGACATATTTTCCTTTGGATAAATACCCCAGTAGTGGGATTGCTGTATTATATGGTAGTTCTGTTTTTAGCTTTTCAAGGAACTTCCATACGGTTCTCCATAATGGCTATACTAATTTTACATTTCTACCAACATTGTATAAGAGTTCCCTTTTCTCTGTATTATTTCCAGCATTTGTTGTTTTTTGTCTTTGATAATAACTATTTTAACTGGGATAAGATAATATCTCACTATAGTTTTGATTTGTACTTCTCTAATAATTAGTAATGTTTAGCATTTTTTCATATACCTATTGGTCATTTGTGTGTCTCCTTTTGAGAAATATCTCTCCACATCCTTTACCCATTTTTTAAGTGGATTATTTGTTTCTTTGCTGTTGACTTGTTTGAATACCTTGTATATTCTGGTCATGAATCTTTTATTGGATAGTTTGCAAACATTTTCTCCCATTTTTCAAGTTGTCTCTTCACTTTGTTTATTGTTTCCTTTGCTTTGCAGAAGTATTTGTAGAAGTTTAATATAGTTTCATTTGTCTATTTTTGTTTTTGTTGCCTGTACTTTTGAAGTGTTAGCCATAAAATCTTTGCCTAGATCAATGTCCTCAAGGGTTTCTCCTGTACTTTCTTCTAGCAGTTTTATAGGATTAGGTATACATTTAAGTCTTAAATTGACTCGAGATGATTTTTGCTTATGGTGAGAGCCAGAAATATAGTTTAATTCTTCTGCCTATAGAAGTCTAGTTTCCCAGCACTATTTATTGAAGAGGGTATCCTTTCCTCACTGTATGTTACTGGCAACTTTGAAAGAACAGTTGGCTATAAATATGTGAATTTATTCCTGGTTTTTCTATTCTGCTCCACTGTGTATATGCCTGTTTTTAATCCCAGTACCATGATGTTTGATTACTACAGCTTTGTAGTATACTTTAAAATCAGGTAGTGTGATGCATCCAGCTTTGTTCTTTTCACTCAGGATTGCTTTGGCTATTCAGCCTTTTTTGTTTCATACAAATTTTAGGATTTTTAAGATTTCTGTGATGACTGTCATTGGTATTTTGATAAGGATTACATTGAATCTGTAGATTGCTTTGGGCAGTATAGTCATTTTAACAATATTAATCCATGAGCATAGGATATCTTTCCATTTGTTTCTGTCACTTCATTATTAGCTAATTTGTTATTGGTGAATACAAATGCTCTTGATTTTTGTATGTTGATTTTGTATTCTGCAACTTACTGAGTTCATTTATTAGTTCTTAGAGTTTTTGGTGGAATCTTTAAATTTTTCTAAATATAGGATCATGTCATCTGCAAAGCATAACAATTTGTCTTTCTCTTTTTCAATTTGGATGCCTTTTATTTATTTATGTTGCCTGATTGCTCTGGCTAGGACATCCAGTACCATGTTGAATAACAGTAGTAAAAGTGAGCATGCTTGTCTTGCTCTCATTCTTAGAGGAAAGGCTTTCAGCTTTTCCCCATTCAGTATAATGTTAGATGTAGGTTTGTCATATATGGTCTTTATTATGTTGAAATAATTTCCTTCTGTACCTAATTTGTTGAGAGTTTTTATCATAAAGCAATGTTGAATTTTACCAAATGATTTTTCTGCATCTATTGAGATGATTATATGGTTTTTGTCCTTCCTTCTATTGATGTTATCCATCACGTTTATTGAGTTTTAAATGTTGAACCATCCTTGCATCCCTGGGATAAATCCCACTTGATCACGGTATATTATCTTTTTGATGTGTTGTTGTATTGAGTTTGCTAGTATTTTGTTGAAGATTTTTGTATGTCTGGTCACCAGGGATATTGGCTTGTAGTTTTCTTTATTTGTTGTGTCCTTGTCTGGTTTCAGTATCAGGGTAATGCTGGGCTCATAGAATGAGTTAGGAAGAATGAACTCTTAATTTTTTTGAATACTGTGAGAAGACTTCTTTATAAGTTCTTCTTTATAAGTAAGTTTGATAGAATTTAGCAATAAAGCCATCTGGTCCTGGGCTTTTCTTTGTTGAAAGACTTTTTACTACTGATTCAACCTTGTTACTCATTATTGATCTGTTCACGTTTTCTATTTCTTCCTGTTTCAATCTAGTAGGTTGAATGTGTCCAGGAATTCATTCATTTTCTCTAGATTTTCCATTTCTTTACCATGTAATTGTTCATAAGTCTCTAATAATCCTTTGTATTTCTGTGGTATCATAATGTCTCCTTTTTGATTTCTGATGTTATTAATTTGAGTCTTCACTCTTTTTTTCTTTGTCTCTAGAAGTTTTTGATGTTCTTTGTCTCTTCAAACACCGGCTTTTTAATTTTGTTAATTCTTCTTTTTTTCTTTCTTTCTTTTTATTTATTTATTTATTTTTGAGACAGAGTTCCTCTCTTGTTGCCACGGCTGGAGTGCAATGGCGCAATCTCAGCTCTCTGCAACCTCTGCCTCCCAGGTTCAAGCTTCAGCCTCCTATGTAGCTGGGATTACAGGCATGCCCCACCACGCCTGGCTAATTTTGTATTTTTAGTCGAGATGGGTTTCTCCATGTTGGTCAGGCTGGTCTCGAACTCCTGACTTCAGGTGATCCACCCGCTTCAGCCTCCCAAAGTGCTGGGATTACAAGAGTGAGCCATCACGCCTGGCCTGTTAATTCTTTATATTGATTTTTATTGTCTATTTTGTTTAGGTATGCTTCAATCATTATTATTTCTTTCCTTCTACTAATTTGGAGTTTAGTTTGCTTTGTTTTTTGCTTTTTTATTTCCTTCAGGTGCATCATTAGGTTGTTTATTTGAAATCTTTCTACTTTTTTGATATAGGCATTTATTGGTTTAAACTTCCCTCTTAGCACTGCTTTTGATAGATTTCATAGCTTTTTGTATGTTGTATTTTAATTTTCATTTGTTTTAGGAGATTTTTTGACATCTGTCTTAATTTATTTATTGAGCTAATGGTTGTTCAAGATCTTGTTGTTTAATTTCTATGTATTTGCACAGTTTCCAAAGTTCGTCTTGTTGTTGATTTCTAGTTTTATTTCACTGTAGTCTGAAAGGATACTTGACATGATTTTGACCTTTTAAAATTTGTTGTGACATTTTTTGTGATGTAACATATGATCTATCAAAAAGAATATACCATGTACTGGTGAGAAGAATGTGTATTCTGCTGCTATCAAATGAAATGTTCTACATATGTTTGTTAAGTCCATTAGGTCTAAACTGCAGTTTAAATACAATGTTCCTTGTTGATTTTTTGTCTCGATGATTTTTCCAATATTAAGAGTGGGGTGTTGAAGTCTCCAAATATTACTGTATTAGAGTCTATCTCTCCCTTAAGATCTAGTAATATTTGCTTCATATATCTGAGTGCTCCAGTGTTGGGTGCATATATACATAGAATTGTGATATCCTCTTGATGGATTAATCCCTTTAGCATTATACAGTGACCTTCTTTGTCCGTTTCTACAGTCTTTTACTTAAAGTCTGTTTCATGTGATATAAGTGTAGCGACTCCTGCTTCACTTCGGTTTTGATCTGCATGGAATACCTTTTTCCATCCCTTCACTTTCCACTTACATGTGTCTTTTCAGATGAAGTGAATTTCTGGTAGGCAGCATATAGCTGGGCTCTGCATCTATTTTTCCATTTAGCCAGTTTATGTCTTTTAAGTGAGGAACTTAATTTTTTATATTCAAAGTTATTATTGATACATGGGGACTTATTGCTATCATTTTATTGTCTTAATTATACTAATTAATTATCACTGTGTTATATATCTTTTCTTTCTTCCTCATTCATTGTTTACCTTTACAATTTGTGGGTTTTGTAGTGATTACATTTGAGTCGTTTCTCTTTCTAACTTATATATCTACTGTGGTAGTGAGTTTTATACTTTCCTTTGTTTTCCTGATAGTAGATATCATCCTTTTACTTTCAGATGTAGGATTCCCTTTAGAATTTCTTGTAGGACTGGTCTAGTGGTGAATTCATCAATTTTTGCTTGTCTGGGAAAGATTTTATTTCTCTTTCATTTTTGAAAAATAACAGGCCAGGCGCGGTGGCTCATGCCTGTAATTCCAGCACTTTGGGAGGCCGAGGCGTGTGGATCACGAGGTCAGGAGATCGAGACCATCCTGGCCAACACGGTGAAACCCCATCTCTACTAAAAATACAAAAAATTAGCCAGACGTGATGGCAGGCGCCTGTAGTCCCAGCTACTCGGGGGGCTGAGGCAGAAGAATGGCGTGAACCCGGGAGGCGGAGCTTGCAGTGAGCCAAGATCACGCCACTGCACTCCAGCCTGGGCGACAAAGTGAGACTCCATCTCAAAAAAAAAAAAAAAAAAGAAAAAGAACTTTGCTAGGTATAACAGTCTTGACTGCCAGATTGTTGCTCTTATTGCTGTTTTCAGTACTTTGAATCTATCATCCCATTCTCTCCTTGCCTGTAAGGTATCTGCTACAAAATTTGCTGTTGGTCTGATGGGGATTCCATTATGTGTAACTTGCTGCTTTTCTCTTGCTGCTTTTATAATTCTCTCTTTGTCTTTGTCTCATTGTTGCCAGGTGGACAACAATGTGCCTTGGAGAAGACCCTTCGAGGTTGAATCTATTGGAATTGTTGAACTTCCTGTATCTGAACATATATATCTTTTTTTGCAAGGCTTAGGAAGTTTTCAGCTATTTTTTCATTTAACAGGTGTTTTTATGCTTTTATCCATCTCGTCTCCTTCTGGAACTCCCAAAATTCAAGTATTGGTTGATTTTATGGTGTTCCATGTGTCACATAGGCTTTCTTCATTCTTTTTCTTTTTATTATTATAAAAACTGACACATTGTAATTGTACACATGGGGTATAATTTGATGTTTCAATACATATATATGTTGTATAATGATAAAATCAGGATATTTAATGTGACCATCACCTCATGCCTTTATCATATATTTGCGGTGAGGACACAAAGCATCTAGCTATTTTGTAGTACACCATATCTTACTGTTAGCCATGTCACCCTACTGTGCAATAGAACACCAGAACTTATCTCTTCTATCTAATTGCTACTGTCTATTCATTGACCAACCTCTCCCCTTCCTCTTCTTTTCCCTCCCCTCCTCAGTCCCTGGTAGCAACTTTTCTACTCTTTGCTTCTACAATGTCAACTCTTTTTTTTTTTTTTTTCCAATTCCACACATGAGTGAGAACATGCAGCATTTGTCTTTCTGTGTATGGCTTATTCACTTGATGTGATGTCCTGCAGTTCAATCCATGTCGTCTCAAATGACAATATTTTACTATGGATGAATAGTGTTCTGTTGTATGTATACACCACATTTTTTCTTCTTTCATTCATTGTTGACACTTTTTTTCTTTTATTGTTCATTGTTGGACACTTGAGATAACTCTATATTTTGGCTATTGTAAATAGTGCTGCCTTAAACATGGGAGTACAGATATCTCTTCAACATACTGATTCCATTTCCCTTAGATATATATGGAGTATTGGGATTGCTGGATTATATAACAGTTCTATTTTAATTTCTTGAGTACCATGCATGCAGTTTTTCACAGCAGCTGTCCTAACTTACAATTGCTCTAACAGTGTGTAAGCATTCTCCTTTCTACACATCCTCATCAAAAATATTTTTTGTCTTTTTATTATAGCCATTCTAACTGGAATGAGGGGATATCTCACTGTGATTTTGATTTGTCTGACTGGGTTATTTCAAAAGACCTGTCTTTAAGTTCAGAAATCATTTCTTTTGCTTGATCTAGTCTATTGTTGGAGTGCTCAATGGTATTGTTTTATTTCATTTATTAAATTCTTCAGTACTAAATTTTCTACTTGGTTCTTTTTATGATATCTGTCTCTACTGAATGTCTCATTGAGATCACAATTTTTGTCTCGTTTATTTGTATTGCTTACCTATGTTCTCTTGTATGTCGCTGAGTTTCTTTGACATTATTGTTTTAAAATCATTTCCAGGCACTTCATATATTTCCTTTTCTTGGGCTCTATTATGGGAGAATTATTGTGTTCATTTGGAAGTGTCATTTTCCTTGCTTTTTCCTATTTTGCTTTCTCATATTTCGTATATTGTGTTCTTACATTAATATCTGCACATTTAGTGTAACTCACATTTCTTAATTTATGGATTGATATTCATAGGGAAAGACTTTTTCCTACAGCTGTGTCTATAGTGTTGGCTGGAGAGGTTGCTTTGGCTTTGAATCTGGGTAGGCACAATAGTGTAGTCTCTGTATGATTTATTTGGCTGTAATCAGCATTAGTTGTATCTGTGAGTTCCTCAATGGCTTGGGTTGCAGTTAGTGCAGTTTGCTTTAGGGTTTGCTGAAAATGTGAATGCCAGGCAAGCTGGTTCTCTGGCACAAGTGGTGGTGGTGGTGGGCCAGGCATGCCAGTCTTCAGAACTCCAGGTGGTATACAGGGGCACTAGTGGTGGCAGGCCTGGGGATTCTTGTCCTTGGTATATGACTACCTAGACAGGTATATTAGAGTGCCTAGAGTGCCAGCAGTAGCAGCAAAGGGTCAAGAAGGTGGGAGGTCCCTTGGGCTCTCTGTACAGCGTGTGTAGTGGTAGTTATAGTGACAGGCCAACCCTTGGGCCCCTGAGAGGTGCACATGGGCACCAGCAGTGATGGCGATTGGCTGAGGAGTTAAGTCTCCAGGTTCCCAGGAAAGCATGCAGGTGCTGGCACTGGACAGAGTAGACCTGTACTTAGGCCCCTGTATGGTGCATGCATACACCACTGGTGGGGGCAAGCTTCCCTTATACCCAGGCCCCTGAACAGAGTTTATGGGCAGTGGCAGCAGTCTAGGAGAGCTTGTCCTCAGTCCCCTGGAAGGTATGCATGGGTGCTAGCAGCGGTGGGCAGAACAGTTTGATCTCCAAACCCCCAGATGACATGCTGGGCACCCATGGTGATAGGCAGAGAGGGCACATCCTCAAGTGCAGGTATGTGTTGGCACTGGCAATGGCAGGCAGGGTAGGTCAATCCCTAGCCCCACCCTGTGCAATGCCAGTGGCAATGGTGGAAAGTGGAGCAGGCCTGTCCTCAGGCCCCAGGATGGCGCCTGGCTGGTGGGCTGGTTTCCAGGAACTCTGAAAGTGCATGCAGGTGTGCCTGCCATGCCGCTGGAAGGGGTTGTGTTTCTGTCAGTGTCAGTGGCCCAGGGCAGATGGCTATCAGGCTCTGCTGAATGCGGGCTCCAGCTCCCTTTATCCTGGGGCAGCTTTCCTAGCACACTGGTCAGCCTGCTCCCTAGGCTATAAGACACGGTGGGCTGGAGTTCTGAGGACCTAGCTGCACTAGGTCCTGGCGTTGTGACACTTCGGCATCTAGGTGAATGTGGGGAGATATCAGTGAGGCTCGTGGAATGTGGAAATAAGGGACTGTGTGGCCTCAGGGCAGAATGTAATATGGTGGGGTCTAGGGTCTCAAAATGGTGCCATGCTTCAGCTTCTTGGACCTTGGGGAATGTGTGGGACCCAGCACAAACTCCCTCTCTGAAACAATGCCATCACATGGACTGCAGGAAACTCAGGGTCCACATGGGCTGAGGGGCTCTCCCTTGGCTAGAATTGCAGAATTCATGGTGAAACTATAGACTTCTGGGGCTCTCTTGCTTACCTTTCTGTCCATCACAATAGTGCTTCCTCCTGGCTCTGAGTCAATCCCAGCCAGGTTGGCTGCTTTACTTCCCTCTCCATCTGTGCCTCAGAGGTTCCCTGTCACTTCCATGCTGAATTTTAGTGTCTGTCTCTCTTACAAGCTCTATTCATAGTATCGTTACCTGTTCGCTGTTTGGTCCTTATCTGTGGAGAAGGTGAGTGCGGTGAGCCTCTATTCAGCCATCGTGAAGTCAAGTTTAACCAATTTTTTCTCTGGACTTCCAATACATGGTCAGATTATATTTCATACTTGGTTTCTTGCCAGTACCTTAACATAGCTAATGCATATATTCCCAAAGGCCTTTCTCCAAATCCTAATTACTTCATTTTAGAGCATCTGTTTTGCTAGATGAAGAAATAAGATGAAAAGATATAGATAGTGTCCACACACAAAGTACCTGTTAGTAGACCTTTAAAAAAAATATTTCTTTACCTTTGAATTGATTCTGTTAATTGACATGCTTCAAGACTTACATTCACCATCTTTTCCTCATCTATTTCATAGCAACAAAATACAAAGTAAAATAAATCCGATTACTTTTACACTAAAAATATATTTCTAAAGTGATTATAAAACCATTTGATAGTGTCTCTAAATTACTTGTCCATGAGACAGCTAGGTAAAATCCCCCATTGATATCTGATTTTAATCAGAGATTTTCGCTAAACCAATGCGTGTCTTCATATAACCTTCTGTAGATGTCTACCATGCCAAATCTTGCCACTGCTGAAAAAAAACACATCAGCAGTATTGATAAATCTATCATTTATAGATCATCTAAATAATCACTATTATTTGGTTATTCATTTGAACATCTATGCATCTATGAATTTGCCTTAAGTAAAATGAAACCAATGTGTGAAGATGTAGCTGAGCTCAGATTCCTCATTCTAACCCTTTTTCTTTGTCTCCATATAATCCATGCTGAGATTTAGTAGTTAATATTTGCCACTTAAAGAGTTTGTTTACAGAGGTAGAATGAATGGTTAAATAAAAAGTATACGATATCAGGAAGCATTTCAAATCACTTAATAAAATACCAGAAATAGGTTTTTAGATTCCCTCCATTCTGTCAACATCAAAATATACTCAAGTAGAGTATTTAGGCTTATTGGTGAACTTAGAGTAAAATTTATGTATTATTTTTTATTCATAGAATTGAAACAACAGTATGGTTACTTTTCTTTATTTATACTTCAATGGGATAAGATTATATTTTTACAAAATGAGTTGAATATACAATTATTAAACTGATACATTTGCATATTAATGTCCTATTTTAGCAATAAAAAAATTACCAGTCTGATATCTGTATTGTTTAGGGTTAAAAATTAAATTAGTGAAAAAATACTAGAAATAATGTTATAGAACTGGATATAAAACTGTTGGTTAAAAATTATACCTACATCTTTAAAGCTGAAACAAGCCTGATAACAAAAGTCAGTATATTTTAATGTTTTAATTGTTTGGAAAACTTGTTAAATAATTGTGTAGATTTTCTAGATTTTAGGATATATAATTTTTTAGATTATAACAAATTATGAGGTTTTCCTTCAGCATAAATATCAGGAGTGTGCGGAAATGTGGGTAAATAATAGAATAGGTCATCTTTATATCACTTAGTTATGGGTTTAATAAGGGAAATATTTTGTTCTTTCTTGCTTTTGTGCCTTGTTTTGATTAAGTGCTATTGTTTTTCTGCATTGTTCAAGTTCATGTAAAAAGTAGAATAAACTCATTCTGAGAGAAATATTCCATTTTTCTAAAACTTCCCACATATGTGCATTACTGTTTTTCTCAAAGAGACTTCGAATGAACAAACTTTATATTATGAGAAAGTTTGAAGTTGACTTCAGCATAACAGTGTTTTGTCTTAAGCATCAGATTCACTGTATTCACCAATAGCGGGAAAGTTACAACCGAGTCCAATTTTCAAAGCTCAGCAAGAATATGCTACTTCAGAAACTAAAAATTAAAAAAAAAATTAATTTTAATTTTAAAAAGTACAAATTTGTTTAGAGTAAGTAGAGGACATCAATCATTTATTTACTTATTTGACAATCATATTTGAGAAAACTGGGCATCTGCTTGGCAATGAAAATTTAAAGACAAGACAATGTTTATATCTTAGAGGAGAGTATGTGGCACCATTAGCAATGGAGTTTCCTCAAATAATATTATAAAGGCTTTATAGCAAGTATTTTCTATAGGGTATTACATGGAAATTCAAGAATGGCTAAATTTATTAGAGACAATAAACCTAAATTTCCATAAAATATCATTTATCAACCAGAAACTCGTTATTTGGCTCCTTTTACCAATGATGCTGTAATGGCTTTTGTTCATAAATAATACCTTAAGAAGTTACTTTAGGAAATAACAGAATTCGAGACTCATTATGACTCATTTAAGACTTCACAAAAAAGTAGATACTTATACTGGGTCTTAGAGGCTGACATGGTAGAAAAGAAACACATTTCAAAGAAAAGTATATATAAGTTTAACCCAAAATATGAGAGAGCTGCAAATAAATATTAGGCAGAAGTAGCTGCAGGTAGCATCCCAAAGAGTTTGGAAAGGAGAGTCAAAGACATGGAGACTTACATAAAGCAAATCAGGAAGAATCTTATATGCGGGGGCTAATAGCTTTGAATTTTATTCCACAGACAATGGGAAGACATTGAAACATTTTAAGCATGACCATGGCATGACCAAGTTTATGTTTTAGAGAAATTACCCTTGAAGAAATATATCGATGGACGTGCAAGATTTGGACTGGAGGCAGAAAGTCAACTTAGGATAGAGTGAAATATTTCAGGTTAAAGGTACTGACAGTTTATACTGATACTGACACAAAGGCAATGTAAGGAAAGTGAAGGGCACAAATTGGAAACATATTTAGGAGGTAAAGACAAAGGACTTCGTGATTTGGAGGTGAGAAGTAAGATAAAAGAATGAGTCTGGCACTCATTCACCATATTTGTATGACCTTTTTCTACATTTGAGGCCTTTTGCTAGTCACCAGAAGCATAAAAATATTCTCAGCTTGGGTAATTGTGTAAGTTGCAGGGCAAACCTCTAGGATAGGTCATATAGTTTAGTAGCAGGTTTCAGATAGAAGAGAATGTGTTCTTGTGTGGATGTGTTAAGTTTGAGGAAGTGACGATGCAGAGTAAGCAGTTATCAATATCATATTATAATACAGCTGAAATATTGAAGGCAGAACTACTAATCGGGGAGTCTTGAATTGGATTTGCTTGATTTTGCTTTTGAGTCACTACTTCCTAAATAGATGTTCTGCCTCCAGTTCAAATCTTAAAGGTCCATTTATATATTACTTTCAAGGGCGATTTTTCTGAAACATGAATTTGATCATGCCACAGTCAGAGTGAAAATGTTTCAATGGCCCCCTGTGGAATAAAATTCAAAGCTATTAGCCCACACAAAAAAGATTCTTCCTGATTTTTCCTAAGTCTGTAGGTTGTTGACCCTTCTTTCCCAATGCTCCAGGATACTACTGGCAGCAACTGCTGTCTAATATTTATTTTTCTTGGAACTTATAAATATTGTATATTTATGATGAAATTCCAACAGTTCATCTTCCAAGTGTTGTATGTGTATCATCACATTTCATCTTCAAAATTGTGTGAGATATAAATTATTACTATATCCATTATAAAAATGAACACAAAAGGAAGAACAGCAAGGTAAAACACTTCATTAAGTTCTAAACATCTATATTTAAGTATACTTAAATTAGTTTCCAAATTGTTAAACCTTAAAAAAACCTGAATATGAAAGAATTTCTACGTAAACCATCAATTCACCTTTCACAAAACCCATGACATCCTGCCTTATTAACACCTTTGTTTCAGCTGTCAAATACTTGGAACATCTTTTAGGGACTGTGCCTTGAGACTTATTTCCATAAAACTATGTTTTACAAAATTTTTTCTGTGTAATCTCTACATGGCTGCGCCTTTCCCATTTCCATTCTGAAGAGGCTGTATATCAATTAGGAGGTTTACTATTTCTGTCTCTAGCATTTCAGCTTTCAGTGGTGACTCCTGTACTGCAGGTCTCTCATTTATTGACTATGGCCATTGAGGATGCAGAGTTGTCCACATTTGGGGGTTGTCTAGCTTCTTTTATTAGCGTAATATGTTCAAGGCTTACCATGTTGTATCATTTTTAGGTACTTCATTACTTTTTACTGCCCAGTAATACTACATTGCATGGATAGATCACATTTTTTTAAATCACTCCTTAGGTGATGGACATTTATGTTGATTCCATTTTTTGACTCTTGAATAATGCTGATATCAACATTCATGTCTTTGTGTAGACGTATGTTTTCATTTCTGTAGGGTATATGTATCTAGGAGTGAAATTCCTGAGTCAGGTCATATGGTAGCTCTCTGTTTTACCTTTTGATGAACTGTCTTATTTTTTTCCAAAGTGGCAGTACCATTTTACAATCCCATCAGCAATGTAGTGAGTTTCAATTTCTCCACATTCTGATCACCATTGCTATTGTCTCTCTTTTTTTATTTTAGCCCTCCTAGAGGGTGAGAAGTGCTACCCCACTGTGGATGTGGTTTGCATTTCCCTAATGACTACTGACAAACAATTATTTGTAATACTGTATAGAGCTAAAACTTTTGGTGTCTAGATACAAAATACATTTTCTGTTCTCTCATATTCTTTACACAAAATTAATTTTAAAAATTTCAGTTGGGCCGGACATGGTGTCTCACACCTGTAGTCTCAGCATTTTGGGAGGCCGAGGTGGGCAAATCACCTGAGGTCAGGAGTTTGAGACCAGCCTGGCCAACCTTTCTCTACTAATGGTGAAACCTTTCTCTACTAAAAAAATACCAAAAATTAGCCGGGCATAGTGGTGGACACCTGTAATCCCAGCTACTCAGGAGGCTGAGACAGGAGAACCACTTGAAGCCAGGAGGCAGAGGTTGCAGTGAGCCAAGATCGCGCCATTGCACTCCAGCCTGGGTGACAAGAGTGAAACTCCATCTAAAAAAAAAAAATTCAGTTACGTCTCTCTAAATTAATATCCTAACCTTAAATGAGTTGCAACCTGCAGTTTGCAAAACACTGGGCTGGATGATTCTTAAGGATCTTTCTAGACTTCACAACCCAACAGTGCCTTATATGTCATTATTGTTCTAAATGCTTCATAAGCAATGTTTCTTTTTTTTTTTTTTTTTGAGGAAATGATATTTATTTTAAAAAATAGTAAGATCTTTGCATAATACCTACTCCAAACAAATTCACATGAATTAATAACCTAAATGTGAGAAAATAAAATCTGTGTATCCAAAAATATGTAACCACCTTTTCATACCAAGGAGTATATGATTTCTTTTTATTTATTTATTTATTTATTTATTTTATTTTTTTTATTGATCATTCTTGGGTGTTTCTCACAGAGGGGGATTTGGCAGGGTCATAGGACACTAGTGGAGGGAAGGTCAGCAGACAAACAAGTGAACAAAGGTCTCTGGTTTTCCTAGGCAGAGTGTTTGTGTCCCTGGGTACTTGAGATTAGGGAGTGGTGATGACTCTTAACGAGCATGCTGCCTTCAAGCATCTGTTTAACAAAGCACATCTTGCACCGCCCTTAATCCATTTAACCCTGAGTGGACACAGCACATGTTTCAGAGAGCACAGGGTTGGGGGTAAGG
Source organism: Pan troglodytes (assembly GCF_028858775.2). Taxonomy (NCBI): domain Eukaryota; kingdom Metazoa; phylum Chordata; class Mammalia; order Primates; family Hominidae; genus Pan; species Pan troglodytes. Next base: position 42,829,114 of record NC_072415.2, on the reverse strand, counting down.
TCATAGATCAACAGGATCCCAAGGCAGAAGAATTTTTCTTAGTACAGAACAAAATGAAAAGTCTCCCATGTCTACTTATTTCTACACAGACACGGCAACCATCCGATTTCTCAATCTTTTCCCCACCTTGCCCCCCTTTCTACTGCAGAAAACCGCCATCGTCATCATGGCCCATTCTCAATGAGCTGTTGGGTACACCTCCCAGACGGGGTGGTGGCCGGGCAGAAGGGCTCCTCACTTCCCAGTAGGGGCGGCCAGGCAGAGGTGCCCCTCAGCTCCCGGACCGGGTGGCTGGCCAGGCAGGGGGCTGACCCCCCCATCTCCCTCCCGGACGGGGCGGCTGGCCGGGCATGGGGCTGACCCCCCCACCTCCCTCCCGGACGGGGCGGCTGGCCGGGCGTGGGGCTGAGTCCCCCACCTCCCTCCCGGACGGGGCGGCTGGCCGGGTGGGGGGCTGACGCCCCCACCTCCCTCCCGGACGGGGCGGCTGGCCGGGAGGGGGCGCTGACACCCCACCACCTCCCTCCCGGACGGAGCAGCTGGCCGGGCGGGGGGCTGAGCCCCCCACCTCCCTCCCGGATGGGGCGGCTGGCCAGGCAGAGGGGCTCCTCACTTCCCAGTAGGGGCGGCCGGGCAGAGGCGCCCCTCACCTCCCAGACGGGGCGGCTGGCCGGGCGGGGGGCTGAGCCCCCCACCTCCCTCCCGGACGGGGCGGCTGGCCGGGCGGGGGACTGACCCCCCCACCTCCTTCCCGGACGGGATGGCTGGCCGGGTGGGGGGCTGACCCCCCCACCTCCCTCCCGGACGGGGCGGCTGGCTGGGCAGAGGGGCTCCTGGCTGGGCAGAGGGGCTCCTCACTTCCCAGTAGGGGCGGCTGGGCAGAGGCGCCCCTCAGCTCCCAGACCCGGTGGCTGGCCAGGCGGGGGGCTGACCCCCCCATCTCCCTCCCGGACGGGGCGGCTGGCCGGGTGGGGGGTTTACCCCCCCACCTCCCTCCCAGACGGGGCGGCTGGCCGGGCGTGGGGCTGACCCCCCCACCTCCCTCCCGGACGGGGCGGCTGGCCGGGCGGGGGGCTGAGCCCCCCACCTCCCTCCCGGACAGGACGGCTGGCCGGGCGGGGGGCTGACCCCCCCCACCTCCCTCCCGGACGGAGCGGCTGGCCGGGCGGGGGACTGACCCCCCCGCCTCCCTCCTGGACGGGACGGCTGGCCGGGTGGGGGGCTGAACCCCCCACCTCCCTCCCGGACGGGGCGGCTGGCTGGGCAGAGGGGCTCCTGGCTGGGCAGAGGGGCTCCTCACTTCCCAGTAGGGGCGGCCGGGCAGAGGCGCCCCTCACTTCCCGGACGGGGCGGCTGGCCGGGCGGGGGGGTTGAGCCCCCCACCTCCCTCCCGGATGGGGCGGCTGGCCGGGCGGGGGGCTGACCCCCACCTCCCTCCCGGACGGGGTGGCTGCCGGGCGGAGACGCTCCTCACTTCCCAGACGGGGTGGCAGCCAGGCGGAGGGGCTCCTCACTTCTCAGACGGGGCGGTTGCCAGGCGGAGGGTCTCCTCACTTCTCAGACGGGGCGGCCGGGCAGAGACGCTCCTCACCTCCCAGACGGGGTCGCGGCCGGGCCGAGGCGCTCCTCACATCCCAGACGGGGCGGCGGGGCAGAGGCGCTCCGCACATCTCAGACGATGGGCTGCCGGGCAGAGACGCTCCTCACTTCCTAGATGGGATGGCGGCTGGGACGAGGCGCTCCTCACTTCCCAGGTGGGATGGCGGCCAGGCAGAGACGCTCCTCACTTTCCAGACTGGGCAGCCAGGCAGAGGGGCTCCTCACATCCCAGACGATGGGCAGCCAGGCAGAGACGCTCCTTACTTCCCAGACAGGGTGGCGGCCGAGCAGAGGCTGCAATCTCGGCACTTTGGGGGGCCAAGGCAGGCGGCTGGGAGGTGGAGGCTGTAGCGAGCCGAGATCAAGCCACTGCACTGCAGCCTGGGCACCATTGAGCACTGAGTGAATGAGACTCCGTCTGCAATCCTGGCACCTCGGGAGGCCGAGGCTGGCGGATCACTCGCAGCTAGGAGCTGGAGACCATCCAGCCAACACAGCGAAACCCCGTCCCCATCAAAAAAACACGAAAACCAGTCAGGCGTGGCGGCGCGTGCCTGCAATCGCAGGCACTTGGCAGGCTGAGGCAGGAGAATCAGGCAGGGAGGCTGCAGCGAGCCGAGATGGCAGCAGTACAGTCCACCTTTGGCCCGGCATGAGAGGGAGACCGTGGAAAGGAGAGGGAGAGGGAGACGGGAGAGGGAGAGGGAGAGGGAGAAGGAGACGGGAGAGGGAGAGGGAGACGGGAGAGGGAGACGGGAGAGGGAGAGGGAGAGGGAGACGGGAGAGGGAGAGAGCAATGTTTCACTTAGTATTTATAACCACCCTTTGAAGCAGGTATAAATAGCCCCATTTTATATAGATATAAATCCAAAATCAAATAAATGAAACAACTTTGCCCCAAAGGCCCATGCTGTTGTGTGCTTTATTGAAATAAAGTCTTGCTATGTTCAATTGATCCTTAGAAACTTATGTAGTTTTCTCATAGTCCCCCAGGTCAGTCATTTAATGTTCTTGGCTCCTGACTTTCACTACATGACTGAATAAATAATGTCTTTTATTCTGCTTGCTTGCTTATTTAGTTAGTTAGTTGTTGTAAAGTTTTGACTTTTTTCCTTTTTTTCTGTCTATACTGTTAATATGTGCTTATTATAGAATATTGGAAAAATAGTGGAAAGCAAAAAAAAAAAGGAAAAACTTATAAACACCAGCAATTCCAACATCAAAGATGACTTTTCTAATTTGATGATATCTACAATTCCAGACCCTCTTTTGGCAAAACTGAGCTCATCCTGCACATAATGGTCTATAAACTGGAAAAGTATACTCACAATACGTGATAAAGTATATTTGCTTTTTACTCTAGCCTGAGTTTACCCTCCACCAATGATGGATCTCCCTTTAGCATTGAATTTATAACCTCTTATGCCTGACTCTCTCATTTCTTTCCCCAAATTAGGATGAATTACATTTTCCAACTTCTAATATTGTGAATTTCTGAATCTATGCCAGTTTCTTCATGGATAAAACTCTCAATATTTCTCAATCTTCTCAGTTTTATTACTTATCCCTATATCCGTTCTGATTCTTTCCATTTTCCCTGTCTTCCAGACTTCCCTTTACTGTGAGAGGAACCATAAAAAAATCATTTTTAATAGGGGTGATTTTATGGCCCTGCCATGTTTATCAATACGTTGTCACCAATGCTAATTGGTAACCATACAGATAATTTGCCAACTCCAGTTCATAAGCTTGAAACCATATTTGATGACAATCTTAGAAACAAATTGTATTATACAATAAGGAGAGCAGAAATTACTTTTAACTTGACATCTTTCCTGGCACACAGGTGATAGTCAATAGATGTTTGCTTGATGATTGTGAACTGACCCCTGCTCATCCCTTCTCTCCCCACTAAGATGAAGGCAGAAGCCAGATGATGGTAGAATTGACATTTCAATCACATGTAGTAAGTAGCATAAGCATGTGTGTCCACATGGGCAATTTTATTTTTTCATTTATTTAATAATCTTCCATTGAGGCCAGGTGCAGTGGCTCACACCGTAATCACAGCAATTTGTGGGGCCAAGATGTGCAGATCACTTGAGGTCAGGAGTTTGAGACCAGCCTGGTCAACATGGTGAAACCTCGTCTCTGCTAAAAATACAAAAATGAGCCATGCATGGTGGCATGCACTGTAATCCTAGGTACTCAGGAGGCTGAGGCACGAGAATCACTTGAACCCAGAGGTGGAGGTTGCAGGGAGCCAACATGGTGCCACTGCACTCCAGCCTGGGTGACAGAGCAAGACTCCTTCTCAAAAAAAAAAAAAAAAAATTATCCATTGAGTTCTTGTAATAAACCTATCCCTATAGTAGTTGCATAAGAGTTGGTGGTAGAAAGAATTGAAGATAATTATAAGATTGTGTCACTTCCTCATTGAACTTATAGCTTCATTGTATAGGCAAAAGCTTTTCATGTTAAGTGTTAGAGAACATTCATAAAGAATAAGAAGTGGCTGGGCATGGTAGCTCAAACCTGTAATCCCAGCACTTTGGGAGACTGAGTCAGGACTATTGCTTGAGCCCAGAAGTTCAAAACCAGCCTGGGCAACAAAGTAAGAATCCATCTCTGCAAAAAATTAGCTGGGCATGGTGGTGTGCACCTGCTGTCCCAGCCACACAGGAGGCTGAGGTGGGAGGAACCGTTGATCCCAGAAGATTGGGCCTACAGTGAGCCATGTTCACGCCACTGCACTCCAGCCTGGGTGACAGAGTGAGAGACCCTGTCTTAAAAAAAAGAAAAAGAATAGGAAGTTAAAGATAAGATCAGATTTTTTTTCACATGAAAAATATGCCAAATGGGATCTAATTAAACTAAAGAGCTTCTGCACAGCAAAATAAACTATCATCAGAGTGAACAGACAACCTGCAAAATGAGAGAAAATTGTTTCAGTTTGTTCATCTGACAAAGGTCTAATATCCAGAGTCTATGAAGAAATTAAGCAAATTTACAAGAAAAAAAAACATTAAAAAGTAGGCAAAGGACATGAACAGACACTTTTCAAAAGAAGACATACATGCAGCCAACAAACATGAAAAAATGCTCAACATCTCTGATCATTAGAGAAATGCAAATTCAAACCACAATGAGATACCATCTCACACCAGTCAGAATGGCTACTATTTAAAAGCCAAAAAACAACAGATGATGGCGAGGTGTGGAGAAGTGGAGTAAAAGGAACACTTTCACACTGTTGGTAGGAGTATAAATTTGTTCAACTATTGTGGAAGACAGTGTGGCAATTCCTCAAAGACCTACAGGTAGAAATACCATTTGACCCAGCAATCCCATTACTGGGTATGTACCCAAAGGAACATAAATCATTCTATTATAAAGATGCATGCAAACATATGTTCACTGCAGCACTCTTCACAATAGCAAAGACATAGAATCAACCTAAATGCCAATCAATGATAAACTGGATAAAGAAAATGTGGTACATATATACCATGGAATGCTATGCAGCCATAAAAAGGAATGAGATCATGTCTTTTGCAGGGACATGGATGGAGTTGGAAGCCATTATCCTCATCAAACTAATGCAGGAAGAGAAAACCAAACACTGCATGTTCTCAGTTGTAAGTGGGAGCTGAATGATGAGAATACGTGGACACATGTAGGGGAACAACACACAGTGCGGCCTGTTGGGGTATGGGGGGCAGGTAGAGCATCAAGAAGAATAACTAATGGATGCTGGGCCTAATATCTAGGTGATGGGGTGATCTGTGCAAGAAACCACAATGGCACGCATTTACCTATGTAACAAACCTGCATATTCTGCACATACACCCCTGAACTTAGAATAAAAAGTTGAAGAAAAAAGAAAAATATGTAATGACTGTCATATTTATTTGATTTGATGACACAGCTCATGGAAATATTTATTGCGAAGTGAACTCAGTTCAAGAGGATTCATCTCAGTGGGAAAGACTAAGGTAGTAGACTAAAGTAGACTAAAGTATTAATAATTATAGGAAAGGGTGTATTTTCACTGGGATAGAGAATGTGAATTAACTACACAAAAAGGGCAAAGAAAAGCACTGGACACCTTGCTCTGAGTAGATCTTGGACATTCTGGTATGATGTTTTAAGTTTTAGAGCATAAATAGTATATGAAAACTATATTTTAACATAATATTTTACCATTACATTATAAGGATTTTATGCACTTATTATTTTGTATAATACTATTCAAAATACTTTTCTAAAGCAACAGAAATACAATTTCAAAACAAAAAGTTGTCATAAAGTGTTACCCAGATACATTTTAAAACTGAATTATATTTTAAAATTTACATAACTTGAGATACAAATGCGTTCTTGAAACATTGAGCATCATTTTACTAATTTCAGCACTGCTTTGACTGTATACTTAGGTTGTTTCATTTGTATATATTTTTCTTTTTTTGACTTTTCAATCTCTGAAGGTGGAAACCCCCATAACTTATTTTTATCTCTATTGACATCTAATATATTATCAGTAAATGTTGATTGAATTTAAAATGTTGAATTATTATTTTTACCCCTGGAAACTCTTATTTTGGAGTTACTTGCCCTTCTTACAAGGAAGACAACTGAACATATTCTTAATTCATTTTTGTTTTTTCATGAAGAAGAAAATACAGTTTTCATCACAAAGTATTACCTATGTCCGTCCACCATTTCAATCCGTTTTTTTTCTCTGAGTATGGAGCCCTCAACTATTTGAATCACTGTAATAAATGTGTTCCATAAATGAAATAATAAGTTCTTCTTTACTATTATCTAGGTGACATTAGACCTTTCCACAGGTTACAGGGAGTGATTTGGGGTAATGAAACAAATCTGTAGGGAAAGCCATCTCAGTAGGTAGACTGTGTAAATGGATTATCTTATGGATCGAAGCCTGTGATTTTCAGGCTGATGTCCAGACACCAGATGGCTTTAATCCTTTCATCCAGAACACTAGCAGCCTGCTTTGGTCATATTGCTCTTGCTAATATTTGTAGAGCATCTATGTGGTCCCCAGTGCATGCACTTATTATTCTATTAGGCAGATATTATTTCTTTTGAAGCTAGATCACATGGTTCCTAGGCTATGTTGCAATCATTGGCATTAATCTCTATTTGTCCAGCTTTAGGGTGGAAGGTTTCTATATATGCATCTTCTAGGGAAGGACATTTAGACATTCCTTTTCTGAAGATGAAGAAATGACTTACCAATATCAGGAATTTCAAACTTAACAGCATTACCTTTCCCTACCAAAATACATGTTAATAATAGGTAGTTCTAGTTGTTTAAAAAAATTTTTAAAAATCCTGCTTCCTAAAAGATTAATAAAATAAAGGACTTATGAGGAGCTAGCACAGAAACTTCCTTGTCATTTTCAAAACCACACAGGCTAACCTTAAATAATAATAAAGGATTTTGTAGGAGCTATTCATTTCAAAAATTCCAAATATTCCTCAAACACTACATATATGTTTTTCTCTTCCTCTAGGTTTTTGTTTCCTCTTAATCAATATGAACAAGAATTTTCCTTCTTTATAGTGATTTGGTTGGACTCTAAATGCGGCTCTTTTGAATACAAATCCATACAAAGTGTAGAAATAACAAGAGACTCTCTTTGCATGTTTAATCAGCCTTGTTGCAAACTCTCAGTAGTAAAAATTGTTATCATATAACTTAAAGTTAAATTTGTAATCTTGTTACCCTATTATGTACTAGAGTTCTGAATTTACCTAAGTTGACAAAGAAATGAAATTTTGCAGCTTTTGTCTGACATGCCTGCTGTTTATGATTTTAGGGATTATATTCATTTTCAGCATTAAATTCACAGAATAAGCAAAATGTCAAACTTTGTTTACTAATTTTATACTTATCTGTTCTTTTAATATCCTGTCTTGGTTCTCTAGTTATAACATAGATGAACCTAAAGTTTGCTAGAAACATTTGCCATTAGCTTCTTCTAAAAAAAAATTAAATTTGAGGATAATCCTACCTCCAGAGCTTATTCTGTTCCTGGTCATTGACTGTGACAGTGGAAGGCTCATCTGAAAGCACTGGAGCATCCCATCTAAAAGCATAAAACATATTACATTTCATGAAAAAGCTAATTCAGATTGTTTAATTCTGGTAATATTGCCTCTGTCACCTTCAAAATCAAAATGTTCTTTCCTGTTATTATAAGGAAAACAACCAAATTGCTAAAAAACCCATTTGAATACACAGCTGCCTTACGTTGCATACTAATTTGATTAAAAACGCTCGTGCCTCACCAGCATTTTTATATAAAATACATTGGTAAATTTAACAAAGACTGTTTAAAAATATATCTAAGGAGGTTTTGCTGACCAGAGTCCTCAGCAGTGACCACTGGCGCCCCTGGACTGAGCAAAAATCTTTCTGGCTGTCTTGGAAAGCATGAAACAATTGTCAAGCTATATTTGTTTGCTCACTGCTTTGGGCACTGAGCCAACCTCATTGCAAATAACTGCATTAGTCAAGTGTATCCAAATTATTACAACACAGCGTCCATCCCAGTTATTGCTTTTGAAGCACTTTCTGAATCTTCTTGTCACTAGAAAACATTTATTTGAAGGGTGAGCATCACATAAATTCAAGTCCACTTGTATTTATAGAAAAGTGAGAAGACTACTTTCACAAGTGGCTTTATTTTTCTGTCTTTATGAGAAGGAGCCTTTGAAGTACTTATTGTTGTAATCCTAAATCAGAAGAGTTTCTTGCCTTCATCAGGATATTTGCCATCCTGCATGTTCTCTTTTATCTCTTTCTTGAGATGATTTTTATCTAGTGTTGATACTTATCTACACTTTAACTAACTGTAACTTTGTTTCTAATACTGAATGTAAGGGGTGAAAACATTGATGATCAGGCTGGGTGCAGTGGCTCATGCATGTAATCCCAGAACTTTGGGAGCCGAGGCAGGAGGATCACCTGAGGTCAGGAGTTCGAGACCAGCTTGACCAACATGGCAAAGCCCCGTCTCTACTAAAAATACAAAAATTAGCTGGGCGAGGTGGTGCACGCCTGTGATCCCAGCTACTCGAGAGGTTGAGGCAGGAAAATCACTTGAACCTGAGAAGCGGAGGTTGCAGTGTGTCAAGATCGCACCATTGCACTCTAGCCTCAGTGACAGACCGAGACTCTATCTCAAACAAAAAACAAACAAACAAATTGATGATCAGTCAAAGCCAGACTACTGAAATCTGTGCAACTAAATAGATGAAGCTTTTAGAAATCTATTTCATTTATTATGGGTGAGCCTTAACCTAGGTCTGCATAGAGAAAAATAAATTCTAGGTCTTTCTTGATGACTTTTTGGTGAATTCTTACACCAATGAAGATATTCTTCAATGCCTCATTACTCTCTAACAATAAGATTTGTTATTTTGGAAGATGAACTAGCTCTTTAATCCACAGGATAGCTAAGAATATATCCTAAAAATTTATCTGACATAAACCATCTTGACTTACTTAGGTTTCCAGGTTAACTCTGCATTGCATAAGGTTTGGGTTTGTTTGTTTGTTTTTGTTGCTTGCTCTACTTTTCTACTTAATTCCTTTATATTATCTAGAGTCCAATCTACTCTTCCATATAGCCCAAGCCACTGTGTGCCTCAACTTGCTTCTTAGAATCTTAATAATTTCGCTATCAGTGATATTTTTAAAAAATGTCTGCCATTACTCTTTCAAGAACATTCAGAAGACTAATGAAAAATTATTTGTGATTTCAAACTTTGGCAGTTTCTGTCATAAATTTAATGTTTAGCAGCATTTTGCCATTTGACCTTCAAAATTAAACACAATTCAGAAAATATAACATTATAAGAAAATGAACCCATCTATGTTTCTGAAAAACTACAATGAATAAAATAATGTTCCCACAGAGGCTTGATTCAATTAAAAGCTATTTAGGATAAAGTACAAATTAAACAGATAAATAATGTGATCTTAGTTGTATTCTTAAAATATTATTTATTTATTTATTTTTGAGATGGAGTCTTGCTCTGTCACCCAGGCTAGAGTGCAGTGGCAGGATCTCAGATCACTGCAAACTCCGCCTCCCGGGTTCAAGCGATTCTCCTGCCTCAGCCTCCTGAGTAGCTGGGATTACAGGCGCCCGAACCACACCCTGCTAATTTTTGTATTTTTAGTAGAGACAGGGTTTCACCATGTTGGCCAGGCTGGTCTTGAACTCCTGACCTCAAGTATCCACCCACCTCGGCCTCCCAAAGTGCTGGGATTACAGGCATGAGCCACTGTGCCCGGCCTTATTCTTAAAATATTTTAAAGTATTGTCAGGAAACAATTCTGTTGAGGGTGAACAGAAATAAGGAGTTCTCTGATTTTTCTGTTACTGTTGATTAGCAAAAAGTGTGATGCATCTATCTTCAAGTTAAAAATAATAAGCTTGTCTTTCAACAGTATTTATCAAACACTCACCCTGTTAAATATTCTGAAACTTCCAGCATATTCAAGAATAAATGCCAAACAATTGGGAGATGGTTAACTGAAACATACTGGAGCTATAAAAACAACTATTAACAAATATCATGAAAATTATCTTGATATAATGTAAAGTGATAAAAATTTAAACAAAACAGGGTAAAAAGATAATAGTAATTTTGTTAAATATATGGGAGTACATAATTATATACTAGTTTTAAATTACATTAAATCAAATGCAGATGTATTTGTCCATGTGTTTGGTATGTATATATATTTGATAGAAAATTCAAATTTTAAATAGAACTTATCCTTGAGTTATAGGGTATTGCTGATTTATTAACATCTTTATAAGTTATTATAGTTTCTCAATATCTTTCATGGCTTTGTAGGATTTCTTTTATAAATTAAAAAACCACTAAATGTTGAGGTTTTTTGAAAAATCTTATTGTGAGGCTATGAAAAAAGTTAATACTCTTTTATCCCATGATAAACTTTACATGTAGTTATTCTGCTACCTTTTTAGGTCTTAGTTTTATTTACTTAATTGCTGTTACACTTGTGGTAAGGTATACTTAATCATTTGCTTATCAGTTGATTAGAACCCAGTGTCACTACAATTTTTAATTTTATCTCTAAAGATTACAAAATATTGACAAGTTATCTGGATGTCATTCTGTGGTGTGATAGGGTTGGAGTGGGAGACATTTTCTAAGTGAGGTTTTGGAATTCTTATAATATTTTTGAAAATGCCTATAAAGAGAGAATTTTACTTGAGACCATATAAAGGATTGGGAAAACAAATCTGAAATTGTAATATGTTATTTTTAGGCCTCATTCTTTTTCACTATCTATTTTTGCACATTTCTCCCTTGATAAAAATGAAGCTATCCTTAAACTTTTATTTGATGGTTTCCCCTAAGATACAAACAGATAAAAGCAACGATTCTCACAGTCAGTATACAGGGAAAACATCTGTAGAGATTTGTTATACAAATATTTCTGTAAATCCTCCAGAAATCTTTTGTGTCTAAAACTACCTGTAAATTAAAAACACAAAGATGAAGCAAGTAAGTTGTAAAATTGCTACTTGCTTTATAAATATTTTATATCATGGTTTATTTCATGAGGATGTAAAAAAAATTCAAGAGTGACTCTGTTTCATAATGGAAAGAAATTATTCTAATCTGAGAGCTGCTTCTAGAAACTTCTAGGATATTCTACCATAATACAATATAGTTATCACAAGTTATTACCAGGAAACTGAGTTAGAATGTTGGGAGTATATTATATGATGGTATAAGCATACTGTTAAGGGCCGCTGTAATAATGTACCAGAAACTGGCACGCCTTAAAAAATCAGAAGTTTATTGCTTCACAGTTCTGTAGACTAAAAGTCCAAAATTTAGGTGTAGTGGGGGCATGCTCCCTCTGAAGATGCTAGAGAAAGATCTGTCTCAGGCCTTTCCCCTAGCACCTGGTAACCTTAGGTGTTCCTTGGCTTGTAATTGGCTGTCTTCTTTCTCTGTCTTTTCACTAATTTTAACTTGATTACCTTAACTTCATTACCTTAGTAAAGAACCCATGTTTAAACTAGATCACATTTCTAAACTAAGTCGGAGGTACTGGGGGTTAGGACTTCAACATATCTTTTTGAGGGGACAGAATTAAACTGCTTATCCAGGCAATCTATACTTCTTACAAACTTTGACCTTCCAAGTTGATCTTTTATGTTTAGAGGGTAAAAGTTACCTTTCCACAAAAAGCAAATTGATGGCTAGTGTTTTTCCTGAGGACAAATCACTCGACTTAGAACACTCCAAAAGAATTATAAATACTGAAAATTGGCAAAACCCAGTTTAGCATTAGGGCTTCACTGTAGAGACTTAGAGAAAGCTAAGAGTTCATTTAGAGTCCCATGTTCTTTGCTGTTTAGTGTATAACTCTGTAGAAAGATTTTTGAACTTACAAAGGGACATGAAGATCAGGGCATTTTAGGTTGGAAGTACCACTTTTCATTTCACAGATGAAGAAACACTTGAAGACCCTAAGCAATATTTGGCCAGAAAAAAAGAACTTGCTGGCAGATGGATTAAGCAGACAAAATTTCATCCATAAAGAATATTTTATGCCCTAAAATATGCAAAATTAGAGGCCTCAATTGGGAAGCTGATTGTTTCATAGTTGACAAACATAGCCAGTGAAATGCAGATATATCACAAAAATGAAACCCGCCAAAAACAGGCCTACCACTTTGTAACATATTGGTTAAAACTGTGAGACACAGACGTTATGGGAGAAAAGGAATGAACTTAAACCAGAACAAGTAAAATCTGCCCTGGGACATCATAAGCCTGAGGTTTGAATTCACTTTTTCTTTATTGTGCCATTTGTATTTTTTTTCTTTTGATTCTGCTCTGATTATTTAGCTGGCTGAAGCAACTAAAGTAGGATAAGTTGTGACATCTTTGCTTTTTCAGTTGAATTTTTTAAAGTAGCATAAAGACAGGAGACAGTTGTGTGTACCATTATGCAATGCCCACAAAGTCATTATATGTATTTCTTGCAATTGCCAAAAATATCTACGAATAAAAAATAGCACAGTTCCATTTCTAATACAGTGTTTTACCATACATAATAAATGTCAAAGCTGAGTTAAAGTGAGGAATCGTTTATTTTGTTAGAGTCAGTCAAATACAAGTTATATAAGGCATTTCTATATCTCCATACCTGCAGTCTTACCTTTCAGAATAAAAGTTTAAATTACCTTTGTTCGTTTTTCTTTCAATAGTCAGGTCCCTCTTCTGTAGGGCTGCTGTAGTTTGCTAGGGGTTCACATCAGGTCCTATTCATCTGACTCGCTCCCCTGCCTAGAGATGTCACTCAAGGAGGCTGGAGAGCAGCAAAGATGGGTGCCTGCTCCTTCAGTCTCAAAGTAGCTACTTGTAGCAAACATGAATGGCTTCATTTTGCATTGAATTATAGTTTGTAGCATTATCATAAAATTGATAGTGCTTGTTTAATTTTTTTCCTCTAAAACATTTTAAATGTTAAGTAGGAACATTAAGATTCTGAAATTACTGTGGTTTTTTTTTTTTGCTTATACTTAGCTTTGTCTTGTAAACGTTTTCATTTTTAACAGGTATATGCTGTACTTATTTTATATTAAAACAGTAGTATATGAGAACTTGTCTCTCTAGGCCATCAAAAATGAGTTTGGGCTACCATGAGACTGGATTTTTAAATGGTTGGAAAAAAGGTGGGTGATCAGATTTATGTTCAAGTCATAGCTATGCCAAATAGCAATTGTGTGTCCCTGGCCAAGTTATCAAAGATTTCTAAGTGTGAGGAGAAGAAACCTTAAGATTTTTAGACCTAGATGCAAGGATAAGATACTAGAATATAAAAACAGGTCACTCATTCTTTTTGGCAATCAGCTAGAAATCAAGACCAATCTCCCCAATTCAGTTTCTCTTAAATGTATTTGTATTTATTTCATGTTCGTAAAGGCTAACATCATCTACTATCTTACTAAATATTATAAGACTTTTTATTTTGAGATGGAGTCTCACTCTGTTGCCTAGGCTAGAGTGCAGTGGCACGATCTCGGCTCACTCCAACCTCCGCCTCTCAGGTTCAAATGATTCTCCTGCCTCAGCTTCCCAAGTAGCTGGGATAATAGGTGGGTGCCACCACACCTGGCTAATTTTTTTTGTTTTTTTTAGAGACAGGGTTTTACCATTTCAGCCAGGCTGGTCTTGAACTCCTGACCTCAAGTGATCTGCCCGCCTTGGCCTCCCAAAGTGCTGGGATTACAGGCACCAGTCACCGTGCCCAGCCTAAGTATAGTAAGACTTTTATTTGGAAAACTGGTAACTACTAAGCTACACCTGCAATGCTTCGGCTTTGTAAGTGAAAGTCATGCATGCATTTTCATTAGAGGAAATGAGAATTATCTAATACTTTAACTTATGTAGTTATTATACAATTGCTTTATCAAGATCAGAATTTATACAGATGAAGGCCAGAACAATTCATATTAAGCTTTGGAACAGATTTTCATGAACATTAGACTATGTTTCTCATGGTAAGAGAGAAAATTGAATACATCATTTGTTCTCCCAAACACTCTGCACAGAACCTGGTAAAGTAGATGTTCAATAACTCTAAACTGCTAGTTAGCAAATATCTATTAAGCACCCACTACATGCTCAGCACTGTGTTGAAAACTAGAGACACACAAGTATGGCTACGCAAGATAAAATCTAGCTCTCGGGCCTAACTATTTATTGATTAATTACTATGACATTAACACAGTAGGTCATATATTAAGCACTACAGGCATCAGGAACTATATAAATATTGTTTAAATTCTATAAATACATGATTTAATCTTCATAGGGACTCTATGCAATACATTTTTATTGACTTTTTTATCTTTTTACAATTTATTTTATTTTTAAATATTTAGGGGTACAAGTGTGGATTTCTTACATACATATGCATTTCTTACATGCACCATGGTGAATTCTGGGTTTTTACTGAAACCATCACCTGAATAGTGAACATTATGCTCAATAGGTAAATTTTCAACTTTCATCCCCCTCCCATCCTCCGACCATTTGTGGTCTTCAGTGTCTGCTCTGTATGTCCATATGTAGCCATTGTTTGGCTCCCATTGAGAACATGCTGTATTTGACTTTCTGTTTCTGAGTTATTTCCCTCAGAACAATGGCCTCCAGCTCCATCCATGTTGCTGCAAAAGACATTATTTCATTTTTAATGGCTGAGTAGTAGTCCATCAGTAGTATTCCACTGTAGTATACCACATTTTCTTTATCCAGTCATCTGATGATGGAGACTTCAGTTGATTCCAGATCTTTGCTATTATGAGTAGTGCTTCAATAAACATACCAGTGCAGGTATCTTTTTGCTATAATTGTTTCTTACCCTTTGGGTATATACCCAGATCAAACGGTAGCTCTATTTTTAGTTCTTTGAGAAATCTCTATACTGCTTTTCATAACGGTTGTATTAATTTACATTCCCACCAAGAGTGTATAAGTGTTCTCTTTTCTCCACATCGTCAACATCTGTTTTTTTTTTTTTTAATAATAGTCATTCTGACTGGTGTAAGATGGAGTCTCATTGTGGTTTTAATTTGCATTTCTCTGATGATTAGTGAGATTGAGTGTTTTTAGGATTAGATCTTGGGATTGTTTTTGCTAATTCTGTTAAAAAGTGACATTGGTAATTTGATAAAGATTGCATTGAAGCTGTAGATTGTTTTGGGCAGTATCGTCATTTTTACGATACTGATTCTTCCAATCCATGAGCCTAGAATGTTTTTCCATTTGTTTGTGACATCTACAATTTCTTTTATCAGTGTTTTACAGTTACTGTAGAGGCTTTTTAATCTCCTTGCTTAAATGTATTATAAATGCCATTTTACAGATAAGAAAATTTAAACTTGGAGAGGTTAAATTATTTATTTTCCCAAGTTTTATACATACATACACACACAAACATACACACACACACACACACACACACATGCTGGTGTGTGTGTATATATATTGTTAACAACACATCAATCTAGAAAATTCTGAGTCCAAATTCCAAACTCTTATTATTTTAATATATTTAAATATAATTTTGTTTTGCCTTCTTTAGCATAGTATCTAGTGCCATATGATTTTGATTGCTACAAGTTGAATTAAACTATTATGGTGAGAAATTTTGAGAGAGGATAAAATGTGCTAAATGTGATTAGAGTATGTAATTTGCTTTTTAAAAATCATTTACATATAATTGCTAGAAAATCTGAGCATTGGTGTTATACTATAATTTCTTTTTAAATCTGATTCCATGCATATGGTTACAACTCAGGACCCTTTTCTGGAAGTAAAATGAGAATGTCTTGGAGCATTTGATACTTGAATTGTACCCTGAAAACTTAATTTATATGAAATTATTTTGTTTTTAAGATATAAATAGCTAATTAGCACCCAAAACAGGAGACAATTATGTTATGTTTAAT
The DNA here is from genome assembly GCF_028858775.2 of Pan troglodytes. NCBI lineage: Eukaryota > Metazoa > Chordata > Mammalia > Primates > Hominidae > Pan > Pan troglodytes. The sequence goes on along the minus strand of NC_072415.2, from coordinate 42,812,966 downwards.
TTTACAAATGCTTAAATAGGACTTAAAATATGCCACACACCATTCTAAGAACTTACACAGTGATGTAAGTGCCTTTTTCAGAAGCATAAAGTAGTAAAGTAACTGCCCAATACCACACAGCTAGTCAGTGGTAAAGCCAAAATCCCAATTGAAGCACTCTGGTTCCAGATCGCATGCTTTTCATCATTATGCTAGGCTGCCACTTGTTTGTCAGAATAAACATATTGTTCTATGATAATTCTCAGTAGAACTGTAGTCTCTGTATAATGTCAATATGGCAGTTTCTTCAGTATTAGTTCCTTTTTAGATAGTTTTTTTACTGAAATAGAAGATATCTATTACTTGATCTTCCTTTACATAGAACCTTCATTGTTACTTACTATATATCGTATTTTAAAACAAGATTAAAATCTACATGCATATTTATAACTTGATTGTAGTCTTTTATTTAACATAGCAATATTCATCCAGTATTTTCTTCAAATGAATTTTTATGTTTTGAAAATTAAGTAATCAGTGCTAGTGCTTTACTTTCAATTTTCTTTTCATTTTTATATCTGTTTATAAAATATACATATATCCTTTCACTAATGAAACCCAATGCTCAGTTGTCCTACGTAAGCTGTTACTTTTCTGACTATTATTGCTGCTCACTCTTTCTTAAATCTGCGAATCATATTTTTCATCCTTTATGGAAAATTATTCACCATTATCTTCTCACTTTTTAATACTCAAATGTATAGAAAAGTACAATGAGTATACAGCCTACACCTTGATTCAAAAATTAGTAATATTTTTCTCAAGCTAGTTTTTGCTGAACCATTTGAAAGTAAGTTGCAACTGTCATAATTTTTCAGTGCATTTTCTACAAATAGTAAAATTCACCTAGTAACCACAGTATAATTAGCACACCAAGGGAAATTAAAACCATTTTCCTAATACCCAGTCCATATTCATATTGTCATTCCCAGTTGTCCTCCAAATGTCTTCTACAGCTGTTCTTTTTAAACTAGCATATAATCAAGATACATATATTGCATTTTTGGTCTCTTTAGGCTATTTGATACAGAACAAACTCCACTCATATTTTACATAGGTACATACATTGACTTTTTTAAAAGATCAAGCCAGTTATAGAGTGTACACCTTTTGAATTTATCTTATTGTTTCTTGTGGTCTGACTTACTTCTTTGCCCTCTGTACTTTCTATAATATTAAAATACATGTCTAAAAGTTTGAATACAGTCAGATTAAATATTTTTGGCAGGAATACCTTACAGATGATGCATCTCATTAAGGGCTTGTAATTTCACTATTAATTGTGCCATGTTTGATCATTTCTTCAAGGTGGCAACTGACAGTTTTCTCCATTATTAAGGTATATCTTCCAACTGGCAATTAGTACACAATTTGTAGGGTGGTAGTTGGTGTCATGTGAATGTCTTGTTCCCTGTCATCCTTTCAACTAATTGCTCTGACATTCATTGATGCTCCATTCCTAAATCAATTACTTCAATGAATATCAAAATAGTGATTTTTCCAACGCTATTCTTCCTTTATATTTATAAGCTGGCATTCTTCTTTAAAACAAAACAAAAACAAAACATTCTTCCTCATCAAATGAGTGTGAACTGTAGTGATTTTGTATGCTAAATTTGTACCCTAATGCTTACTGAATTCCCCAATATTATAGCCTTTTTTCTTCATTGAGCTTCTTGGGTTTTTCACATATAGTCTTATATTATTTACAAGTATATTTAACCTCTTTGTTGACATGTTTACCTTTCTAATCAATTCTTCAACTCTGATATTGTTGGTTTTCTTATCTTGACTTTATAAGAGTGTGTCTAAAATTTTTAAGTAAAACTGTTTGGGGAAGAGGAATGAATTTCTCAATTTAAGAAATAACAATTATTATTTTATTGAATGTTTTTATTAGTAATGGGTATTTTTGCATGATTTTCCAGAATTTATGGAAAGAATAATGCCGTTTTCTTCTTAGACTTATCAATAAATTAGATATTATTAATGGATTTAGTGACTTTGGTTCTTTTTTGAAATCCTAAAATAAACATCACTTGATCATGATAAATTATTTTTAATATATCATTAGATTTTTTCTAATATAACATATATTATACATTATATAAAATGTTTCATTAATATACATAGGGAAGATTAATCTATGGTGGTCTACTTTGTATATTTAAAATTTTATATAAAATACTCATGCATATAAATATTTCCATGCTTTCTTTCATTTTCTGTGCTTTTAAAAGATTAAATAGCTTTGGGATTGTCTGGAATTTAGAAGTTTGAATTTATCTGTCAAAACATCAATAAGATGTCTCAGTTTATAGGGTGATAAGATTATTTAAAGTTTCTAATTTGTTTATATAGATATGGGTAATTTTAAATTTTGTGTCTTGATGGGTTCATTTTTGGTAAACATTAGTTACTAAAAAACTGACTTGGCCTTCTGTTTAATTTAACAATTTAAAATAATATCCTTTCACTTGTACCTATTACCAATTATTATTGTACTTTCTCCTTTCTCTTGCTCTTGGAATTCTACTTTAAAAATTGAGTTATTTTAACTCTTCCAACACAAGGCATGTTCATACTATTCTTTCATTCTCATTTTAGCCTTAGACCTACAATTGCATATACTTGGTGCTCACTACTATTCTCTTTGCAAAATTTTCGAACTATCATTTCCTGGATAGGAGAAGCCTGTTCACCGGCATTGTCCTCAGGAAAGGCTTACCATGTGCTATTTTTTGAGTTCCTGCATGTAGGGATTTGATACTAGGGGAACAATTTGGCTGGATAACTCCTCAACTCATACTTTTTTTCCTTGAGTACATTTTAAAAGTTGCTTTATTGTTACCTTGCTTTATGTGTTAATATTGAGAAGTTTACTGATTTTCTTTCCTTCCTAAATGGCTTGGAGTTTTAGCCCAGAAAATTATTTTCTTTATCTATAAAGGATAGCAGTTTTACTAAGACAAGTCTAGAAGATGACCATTCTGGACCTATTCTCCCAAATAGATACAGGGCAACTTTTCATTATGTAGTTTCCGGTCTTTTGTTTTGGAAAAGTATTATTACATTTTAATGATAGTTTTACACTTAAATTATTTTCCATTGATTTGGTTTTTAATAGTCAGAGACTCCAATTATACATTTGTTTTATCTTCTTTGTCTGCCTTCTTTAGCCATCACTTTCTTTTAGATCATTTTGCCTCCTTATTTTAGACTCTCCTCACTTTTGTCCTGTATACCCTTAGTTTTATATATATGCATATGTATATATTTAACTTTGTAAGTCGGTATTTTATTTCTGTGATATTTTGGTCTTATTCCTCAATAGTTTTATCTGGATTTCATCAGAGTATATTTTACATCATCCTACTGTTTGTTTATTCTTTTCTATGTTGAGTTTTCATGTGTACGCTAACTCATCAAATTGTAGTCAAATGGAAACGTTTCCAATTTTTCTCTGATTCATAATCATGAAATACTATGTTTATCTTCTTCCTCTGCCAAAAGTGTATTTTTTTTCTTATGGTAATTTTTTATAAATCCTGGATTTTCTTGTGGTTGTTATTGTTGTTAATTTTTCTGTTATGTCTTATTAAGTCAGCAATTGTAGTCGATCCTGTGGGATGAATAGAGTGAAAAAGGCAAATAAGTGTCTTTCTTAGATTCTTAATCTAGTTTCTTCCTTTTCTGAGGCTAAAGAGAATTTTATTTAAATACTTAGTGCCTAAATTTTTAATGTCTTCTAACCCTTGGGTACTATTTTGTTCCTGAAGGGTCATTGTATTCAGTCATTTCCTTCTATTCTTTCACCAAGAGATGCATCTAAGGTCCCCTCTCTCGTTTTGAAATAGTGCCGTTTCATAATTGCTATTTCAAGTTTCACTTATATAGAAGCTAGGATTTGAACCATCAGATCTCAAACTTTCTGCAAGTATTTTATATTCAGAATAGGCCTTCTCCTCTGAGGGCATGCTCTTGTTAATGATATTGGTGTTAGCCCATGCATAGGGGCCTCATGCAGGCTTCCCTGTAGCCACTGATCAATGCTTCACTCCAATGTGAGCTCTAGACCTGGCCTTGCTTGTCTTGAGAAATATATTTTTCTACTTTCTTATAAATTGTGATTTTCAGTCTCTCCTGATTTCACTGTAGGCATGAGCTATGTATGATTTGTTTGCTCACCTTTTAACATGTGGATGTGTGGAGAGATTAAAATTGAGGTGGTTTTTATTGTCCTCTCATCATTTCTTCCTTCTGTTCTCATTCTATTACTCCAATTAGAAATGCTTTGGTCTTTTAAATTCACCCTTCATATTTCTCAGTGTCACCTCAGCCCATTAAGTGTTTTATTGATTATGTTTTTATTTGAAGAATTATATGGTTTATTTCTAGATGTTTCATTTGTTTTATTTTCATGTCTCTTTGTTCATTCTTAACATCCTTTTTTAACTGGTCATTTTTGTTGTTGGGAACTTAATATTTTAAAATACTTTATACATATCTTCTGTATTTTGTATATTGTAGTTTAAAATATGAGCTTTTGGCCATATACATATGCTGTGTGTTGTTTTGATTGACTTGCCTTTTTGTGTTTTTGATAATTCTTGATTGTGAGAACATTGCTTAAACTAAATTGATGGGAGTCCTTTGGCATATGTTGAGGATTAAGGGAGTCTTCCTCCAAAAAGGATGTTTTCATTATCCAGAGGTGAATGGGAGTCCTATTGTCACTTCATCTACATTTAAGTTGTCTTAAGATTCCATTTCATGATGTCAGTGATACTACCAGCATCTCTTCTTAGACAACCTCATTCTACCTCACTGCCAATGACTCAGGCTTTGCAAAAAAATCCAGTTCTTACTGGTCTAGCCTGCGCTATTTTTTCAGTAAATGTAGTAGAAGAGATTCTTCAAGTCTTCACTACCTTCTGTGAAATAAAAATGTCTCAAAGAACGTGACATTCTAAGTTTTTGTTGTTCTACAACAGGAGGTCACTTGGAATTCCTTGGAAGGCAATCAGTCAGAAGCATGTCTGAATATGCTTTCCTAAAAAAATACAAGTATATCTAATTCACTGACCTATCGACATGAAAGGTAAAAAACATCAGTAAGTGAAATAGGGACCAATATTTAAAGATATGAGAAAATTCAATATATAATAATGTCTTAAATATTTATGACATAATATCTGCTTTGTAGTCCAACTCCAAGCTTCCCTGATATATTTATACATCTTTGAGATATACCAAATATCTTGTTCATAGTTTTCCAATCTGTCTTTAATTCTCCCTGATGCTACAGACTCAAGCTAATTTAACCATGTTGAATTTCCAGCATTTTAGTCATAAAATTCAAACTTTTAGAAACAAAATGTCTATAGTAGTTTGCTCTGGTAATATGATCATTTTTGCTTTGATGCTTGTATGTATATAAAATAATCATACTTTTATTGAAAAAACTGGGAGGTGTGTTTTTCTGATCAATCTAATTTCTCCATAATTTGCAATAATTAAAGTGCCACAGTGGCTCCCCAAGTAACAGAGAATTAAGAGAAATTCAAATTGTTACATACATAGCATAGATCCCAGTATTTATAGATTGTATTGCAGTAGAAAGAATTTCTATTATGGCAATAATGTTGCTGCCTTCTCCCATTTCTATTCTACTTTAAATAATGATCCTGCATCTTTAAAAATAGGTAAACCTTGTCATTTTTACTGATGATCACTCATAGTTTTATGAATGAGCTAGTGTAGTTTTCCTGTCGAAAATTTATAAGTCCAGTATAAGTATCACTAAACTGGCTTAAAATATACCCGTACTCCTCTTGGTATCTAACTTGAAGAAGGAAGGGAAGTTGAGGATGAGATTTATCCAAGAGAGTTTACATATATTCATAAACTTTTGAGAAAGAAGAAAAGCATCTACATTCCTGGGCTGGACTATTGAGAGAAGTTCAGAATTCTCCATTGTCAAGGAGTCAAGAAAACATTTTGAAAGAAAGGTGTACTTACTAGTCAACTACGGTAGAAAAGTAATAAAATACTTCCAATTATGTGATTGTACAGTAATGAATAAACAAGGAATTAAGGCTAGTTAGAGCTTATCAATGACAGATAAGTTAGAGCTTCTCAATGACAGAGTTTACAAATGTGCTTTTAAAGTTTTTGTGGAGAAAATTCCTGGAAAAATTGATAAGAAATATAGTAATGCACCACCTGTTTCTCAAGAGACTCAATCAAAGGAACATAGAAATTCAAATAACTAGTGTTAGATCTGGGACTATTTGTCTCATTTAAAAATCAACACAGTCTATTAATGCCTTGGTGCTTTTGGTAAATAAAACAATTTTTCAAGAAAGTATTTTGATTAAGTACCAGCCACATTTCAATCATTATATTACGAGGCTTTTCTCTAGTAGTCGATGCTTATATGTGTGGATTAAGGTGCTATTTATCATTATATTGACATTGCCTTGGTTCCTGAAGAACTGTTCTCTCCTGATTCTGTCTTGACCACTGTCTGTCTTGCTCTTAGTCTTCTTCAAGACTCTCCTTCTTCCACGCAAAAAGAAATGTTGGCCATTTCAAGTCCATATAATTTATATCCTAAATCAGTTTTGAATCTATTGTCTCTCTCAGCTGTAATTATTACCCTAGTTTATATAGGTGTCATTTTGCATCTGGATTACACCAACTGCTTCCTATTCTGTCTCCCTGTGTCTGGTCTTAGCCTTTATCAAAACCTCCCTCCTCACAGCTATTTAAAACCCACAGTGATTCTTCAAAATCCAAACTTTCCCAATCATCTGGCCTCTGCCAGACTCTCCTCCTTATTTTGAGCCACTGTCATCCATCTTTACACTGTAGACTCTCGCATTACCGAGTTGTGTGCAGTTCTCTTTGTACACCAAGTTGTTTCCCACCCTGGACTTTTGCTCATGCCATACCCTTTCTAGGATACCTCCCCTCAGTCAGATTTCTATACTCCTAGTCATCCTTTGAGGCTCAGTGCAAATACCATTTTGCTCAAAAAGCTTTCCCGAGCGCTTTCTCTCCCTGTGTCATATTCCCATGGAGTTTGGTGTTCTTACAGCCATGTATTATATAACTATTGATTTTCTTGATGGTAGCACCATGTCTTAATCACTTTTTAATACTCTGTACCTATCACAAGGTCTGGCAAATAATGACATATAACGAATAATTGATGAGTATATTAATTAAATATATAATAAATAGATTTTTTTCAGGTGCAAGGGGAATTGTGAGTACTTTTAAATGAAAATATCCTTTTCTTTATACATGAATTTATAGATACTACATATTACTATCTTTAACAAATTTCAATTATATAAAGATTATGAAAAATATGACTAATCACATAGGTATTCTTTTAAGTAGCTTAAAGAGTTTAGGCTTGTGTCTACTACATTTGCCATTCTTGTGTTTGTTTCAAATTGTAGTAAAGTTCAGTGAATTGGGCATAAATATAAAATGCCACATTACTATTTTTTCAAGAAATAGCTCTCTGTGGAATGTAAAAACTTTTGAAATCCCCATTGTGCTATACTGCTACTATAAAATGTACTTCAGTGAATCTTTGAACATTTTTATTTTTAATCAAACTAAAAAAAGTCAGAATATTTTCCTTTCTTATTTTTAAAGCCTTGGCTTTATTTTTCTCCCAGATTGTGATCCAAACCAAACTCTTTTGAATATTTAATTAACAAATAAAGATTATATATAATCAAGGTATACAATGTGATGATTTGATATATTAATACTTATGCATTATGTAATGATTACCACAATCAAATTAACACTTTCATCACCATTCATGCTATACAATAGATCCCTGAAGTTGTTAATCTTATAACTGAAAGTTTGTATTCTCTGACCAGCATCTCCCATTTCTCCCAATCCCCAGCCCCTGCGAAACACATTTCTACTCTCTGGTTCTATGAGTTCAATTATTTTTTCTTGGGTTCTACATCAAGTGAGATCTTACAATATTTGTTTATTTTAATCTGGCTTACTTCACTTAGCATAATGTTTTCAAGATTCATCCACGTTGTCACAAAAGACAGGATTTTATTCTTTTTTATGACTGATTATATTCCATTGTGTGTGTGGATATATGTGATATTTTCTTTATCCATTCATTTTTCTTAACCTTCATTACTCGCTGTTGCTACTTACTCTCCCTTCTGTTTGGCCAAACCATTCCACTTGTATGCTGGAATTTCTGCTTTTCTGTTTTTCTATGCTCAGCTTATTCATTCTGACTCATATAGTGTTTCCCTCCACTTCCATGTATCCAGACTCTACCCTCTTGTCAAACCAGAGGTCAAAGCCTACTTCCTCTGCCTTTATAAACATCCTAACTTCTACCCTAAGAGAAACCATCTCTCCTTTCTAGAAGTCTCAGAAGTTTGATTTGTGGCTCTCTACGGAGTTCTACTTCATTTCTACTCATACACTCCCAAACAGCTGACCTTAAATAAACATGTCTCATGTTCCACACCGCCTTTTAAGTAATTGCTCTGTCCTTGAGTGTTAGGAATAAAAAAAATTATTCATCTCTATATTAATGTACATAAAACAAAATGTACTTTATATTATATTGGCATTATTTTAATAATATGTATTGAATGAGTGTGTAATGTACAGATAGTACTATCATAAGATAATTATCATTGAGATGAAATGAATTATAATTAATTCAATTTATACATATTGAGGAACTACTACTATATGCTAGCCATCATGATTTTTGAAAGGAATTGAAAAATTTTCAAAATTTCAGGCTAGGATCTGGAAACATACTGCAACAATTAAAATACTGTGAAATCATTGTATACACAACGAAGACACTATGAGAGCAGAGGGGCATGCCAATCAGCCTGGGAAGGCAACATAGGCTGGTTGGAAAAAGAGCTTTTCCAAGCCTTGAATGACTAGCCAGCATTACACACATACATAAAGTTAGAAAAATATCTCAGAAACAAAAAGAAGCAGCAAATATAAAGGTCAAACAGGAAAAATATGACACTTTCCAGAAATTTACAAGAATGTCACTAACCCAATTTGGAAAAGTTTTATGTGCTGCCATGAGGAGTTTGACCTTATCATAAAATTTACTAGTTTACATAAAAAGCTTTTAAGCAGAGAAGTGACAAGATAAGGCTTTCATTTTAAGAAAAGCCCTTTGAGGCAATTGTGTAGACTGTATTAGAGGGGAAAAGACAGGAAAGGAGTTCTGTTTGGAAGATTTGCAATGTTTCCCAGACAAGAAATAATGAGAGCCTAATGCAAAAGGTGCCTGTAAGGATGCTATGGGAAGGAAGGAAATGAGACATAATTCAGAGGTAAAAGCCACAAGACAGACAGAAATGCAAAGTGTGGGAAAAGGAGCCTAGGATGACTCCAAGGTTTCTTGCTTGGGACACAGGTGATTTTCTAAAAGACAGGTTTAATAAGAGGAAAAACGGGTTTGTAGGGAAAGATGATGACATTGGTTGAGTTTTAGGTGTGGGTTGGCATCTAGAAAATAATTTCTAGTCTTTGTATATATGTTTATATATATATACATATATATATACACACACACACACAGATATTGTCTTGGGTTCTGTCGATGTGTAATTGGCAGAATAAGTCATGGGATTAGATATCAATCTGAAAGAATGAACATATAATATGAGAAAAATAGTGGGATAAGTAAGGTAAGAATTGAAAAGTGTATGTTGTATTGAAAAATGACATTGTAATTCTTGCATAAAGACAGATTAAGTGGGATTAGAAGAGAAATACAAACAGGGAAAAGATGAAAAATGCAGCCCACTCTTTGAGGAAGCTTGGCTGGGAAAGATTAGCGAAAGTCGGGTTGACTGCTAGAAAGGATTCTAGGTTGAAGGGAGTTATGTCTTTGCTTTCTTTCATTTTAAGTTGGGAAAGTTTGAATATTTTTGTGTATTTTGTGAATTAAAAAGGGGATAGGATAGAAAGAATGAATAATTAATGGACTGAACCTCAAGGAGACAGGCAAGGTTGGGAACAAAGGCATAGGTAGAGTCACCCCTTAAGCCAGATGCCAGGGAAGGAGTTAAATGTTGGATTCATCCAGAAAACACTAAAGTGAGAAGATGCAGAAAGATTGAGAACATTTTATTCAAGGCCTTTTTTCCTTGGAGGCAACATAGGCTAAACTCATGAGGAGAAAAAGAAATATTTTTTCTCAAAGGCTTGTTCTTTTAAAAGATACTTCCTGAACTCTACAAAGCCAAAATTAAAGACTCACAACACTAAATTAAATTTTTTTCAAGGACCCTCTCCAAATTCATTCCTTTTGTAGGTTGTTGGAGGAGTGATACAATTCTTTTATTTGTAATCATAATTATAATTTATGGTAACAGAAATGAGAGAAAATACAACAGACCATAAATGAGAGCAGTGATGGGACTTCTTTAGAATACAACATTTAAAGTGAGTCTCACGTATGTGAAGAGTAACAGGCAGCAAACAGCCTTGTGAAGTACTTAAGGCAGAAAGGTGCATGACATTTTAAAATAAATGATAGGAAGGTCAATATGATCAAATTTACCCAATTCAGGGGTTGTTAGTAAAAATTAAGCTGAGGAAAGGTAGAAGAGGATGTGGAAGCCTTAATTAAGGGTGTCAGATTTCCTTCCATAAGCCATAAGAAAGAACTGAAGGTTTTAAACAGAGAAGAGATGTAGCCAACCTTTGCATTTGTCTCTCCTCTGTCAATTCTTACCCCAAATCTGTACCCAAACTAAAATACTTCCAGATTCTTGAAGACATCTTGCTTTTTTCGTCCAGCTCTTTGCATATGAAGGTCTTCTTGAAAAATCCATGCTTCTCAGTAACCTTCCATGAGTACCCCAGATAGCCTCAGCTGCCTATATAGCGTCCCTAACAACCTATACTAGCACCTATAGTAGCATTTTTACTGGCATTTTAAATCAATTTTTAAGTATGCAAACATACAAGAAAATGCAAGGATAATTTTATAGCCCTTTCCTAGGCAGATTGTAAGATAGCTCTAAGATTCGCCTCCTCTTGAGAACCCATCCTGTGTAATTCACTCACTTTGAATGTGAACAGAATATGTGACTTTGGTGGGATACTCTTTATTGATTAAATTATATCGTGTAAGACCCTTTATATATTCTAATGCTGACTTTGAAAAAGGGAGCTCTGATTTTGTGAGATACCCATGTGGCTAAGTTTAAGGGTGGCCTGTAGATGCTAGGAGCAAACTCTGGGACTAGCCAAAACAAAACAAGGATCTCAGTTCTACACACACAAGAAATTCATTAATTTGCATAAAGCAGACGCAACCGTGAAAAAATAAACTGAGTCGGTAAATGGAGCACTAGCACCCCAGAGGCCTACATTATGCCTCCTTGTAGAAACAATTCTTTTCCTTAAAGTTTACCACAATCCTGACTAGCCCTACCATTGGTTATTTTTGCCTGTTTGTGAAAGTTATATAATTAGAATTGCACTGTGTTATCTTTTATGATTGGCTTCTTCCACTCAACATTATATTCATGAAATTTATTCATTCTGGTCTATGTAGTAGTAGTTCATTCTCATTACTAGATAGTATTTATTCTCATTGCTCTATATATTGTGTGAATAAATAAGAATTTATTTACTCAATCTATGCCTGAGAGATATTTTTATTTTTATTCAGATTGGGGCTATCGTGAACAGTGCTGCCATGAACATTGTTATAAATATATTCTGGGGTACAAAATACATATTTATGTTGCATATATGTCTAGGACTTGAATCATTTTAACGTATTTGCCAATATTAACACAAAGAAAGAGGATGGAAACAAAACTGTACTGGAGCCAGCTGGTTCCTTGAATCCATAGGAACAAATGAAAAAAAATCAGAAATAGTAAATAAGAAGGTTACCATAACAACATCTTTAAATATATACTTGTGCGTTTCTCTGTACTTTAATAAAAGACATAAAATTATATAAATCAATATATATACATGTCACTGAATTAAGATACAATAACTAGATTCTATGAGGTTAAAATGTATGCAGTAAGCCCTGGAGCAACCACTAAGAAAATAAATCTAGCAGCTGGGTGGAGGGTATGCACCTGTATTCCTAGCTACTCAGGTGGCTGAGGTGAGAGGATTATTTGAGGCCAGGAGTTTAAGGCTATGAAGTGCTATAACTGTGCCTGTGAATAGCCACTGCACTACAGCCTGAGCAACATAGCAAGACTCCATCTTAAAAAAAAAAAAACTCCAAAAATATGTAGTAAAAAAGTCATTAAAGGAGTTAAAATTGCACACTCAAAAATATTCACTTAAGTAAAAGGAAGCAGTAAAGAACTAGAGGAACAAAAAAGACATAGACATCTAGAAAGAAACAAATGGATGATGTGATAGTTAACTTTAGGAGTCAATTTTAATCCTAAAATTGAATCAGAATTCCAGGATTTCCAGATTTTGGACTCCAGGACTTAACACCAATGCCCCCAACTGACCCAGGTCCTCAGGCCTTTGGCCTCAGGCTGAGAGTTACACCATTGACCTCCCTAGTTCTGAGGCCTTTAGGCTTGGACTGAGCCATGCTACCAGCTTCCTAGAGTCCCTAGCTTGTGGTCAGTCTATTGGAATTCTCAGCTTCTGTGATCATGTGAGCCAATTCCCTATTAAATTCTCTCTCTCATATCTATATCTACATCTATCTATCTATCTTCTTATCTATCTGTCATCTATCATCTATGTCTATTGATCTATCATCTATCTCATGTGAGACAATTCCCCATTAAATTCTCTCTCTCATATCTATATCTACATCTATCTACCTTCTTATCTATCATCTATCTATCTATTGATCTATCATCTATCTCATGTGAACCAATTCCCCATTAAATTCTGTCTCTCTCATATCTATATCTACATCTATCTATCTATCTATCTATCTATCTATCTTCTATCAGTTCTGTCTGTCTGGAGAACTCCAATACAGAGGATATAAAACAACTATATTGATAATAACATTAAATGTGAATGGATTAAACAATCTAATCTAAAGACAGAAATTGTTGGATTGGGTGAGGAGAAAACATTCAACTACATACTCCTACGTATAAGAGATAATTTAGATTCAATATACAAATAGGTCAAAAGTAAAAGAATGGAAAAATGATGTATTATACAACAGCAACAAAAGAAAAGCTAGAATATGTGTACTAATATCCGACTAAATTTTTAAATGTTCTAGCATAAAGAGAGGCATTTTATCATTATAAAGTGCTAATTCATCAGGAAGATAATAGCTATGTTAAATATATATGCAGGAAACAACAGAGCCCTAAAATAAATTTAGCAAAACTGACAGACTTCAAGAGAGAAATAGATAATTCAGCAATATGAGTTAAAAATTTCAGTGTTCTACCTGCAACAATGAGTAAAATAACTAGGAAGAAGATCAACAAGGAGATAGAAGACTTTAAAAACATTTTAACCTAAGATCTAACAGCAATATATAGAATACTCCATCCAAACCCAGCAGAATATATATTCTTCTCAAGAGCATATGGAATATTCTCCAGTGTAACCTTAAAACAAGCCCCAAATACTTTACAAAATTTGATATAATACAAAGTACAGTCTCTGAAAAACAAGATATGAAATTAGAAATTAAGAGATGGAAACTTGGGAAAATTACAAATAAGTAAAATTAAATACACTCCTGAAAAAACAGCAAGTAAAAGAAAAAATTACCAGAATATTAGAAAATACATTGAAATAAATGATAAGGACACCATATACCAAAACTTGTGAGATGTAGTTAAAGCAGTGTTCAGAGCAAAATTTATAGCTGTAAATGCCTACATGAAAAAACAAGAAAGGTCTCAAATCAATAGCTTTCTGTCTTACAACACCAGTAATTGTAAACTAAACTTAAAGCAAGGATATAAAAAGGAAATAATAAGATCAAAGCAGAAATTAATGAGATAGAGAATAGAAAAATAACAAAGGAAAAACAGTGAAATCAAAAAACTGATTCTTTGAAGAGACCAACAAAATTGACAAAACTTTAACTATAACCAATAAAATAAGAAAGATGCAATATGAAAATCAAGAATGAAAGATGTGATATTATTACCAACTTTAGAAAAATGAAAAGGAATGTAAGTGAGGAGTATGAACAATTGAATGCCAGCAAATTAGATAATTCAGGTGAGACTCATGTATTCCTAGAAAGACACAATCTATCAAAACTCACCAAAGAAAATTTAAAAATATGAGTAGACTTATAAGAAGTAATTATATTGAATTAGTAATCAAAACTTTTCGAAGAAAATCCCAGGCTCAGATGGATTCACTGGTGAATTTTACCACAGGTTTTAAGAGGAATTAACACAGATTCTTTACAAACTCTTCCAAAAGCTAGCAGAGCAAGGGACTCTTCCCAACTCGTTCTATGGGATGAGTATTACTTTGGTACTGAAACAAGAAAAAATTACAAGAAAATAAAACTACAGACCAATAACTTGTGAATATAGACACAAAAATCCTTAATAATATACAAACAAACAAAATCCAACACCATGTAAAATGAGTTATACGTTATAATCAGGTGAGATTTATCCTAGGTATGCAAGGTTATTTCAGTATCTGGATATCAACTAATGTAATACATCACATCAATAAAATAAAAACCAAAAAATAGGAGCATCTTAATAGACATAAATATGGCATTTGACAAAAACAAACACTGCTTTATAATTAAAAAATAATAAACTAGAAATAGAATGAAACTTTTTCACCTGATAGATACAAGGCATCTACAACAACAACAAGACCCACAACTAACATAATTATTAGTAATCAGGAAAATAATTAAAGACATTAATTATTAGTAATCAAAAAAATAAAAACCAAACCACAACATCATAACTTTATATCAACTAGCTGGCTATAACTTTTTAAAAAACATATAATAGCAAGTATTGGCAAGGATGTGGAGAAACTGGAACCTTTATTCAAACCTGGTTGGAATGTAAAATGGTGTAGCCACTCTGGAAAGTCATGCAGTCTAGATAAAATTGAAGTACTTAAAGAAGTTGTTCATTTCATTTAAATTTTGAAATGTATTATGATGAATGTATTTCAACATTCCTATTACTTTTAAAACTGGATCTGTAGTCATATCAACTTTTATTTTCCTGTTATTGATAGTTTGTGCCTTATCTCACTTCTGTCTTGACAAGTTGCCTATTTTGTTTTATTTTATTAATCTAGTCTAAGAATGAACATTTGGTTTTGTTGTCTTTCTCTACTGTAAATGTGTTCAATTTCTATTCAGAGCTTTATTATTTCCTTCCTTCTATTAATATATTCTTTAGATTTGTTTGCAATTCTTTCACTAAGTTCTTTAAATCGAAATTTAGAGCATTGATTCTCAAACTTTGAAGTTCTAGATTTGCTTCAGCAGTGTTTTAACTGCATTGTAAAAGTATAAACGTAATATTCTTCATTAAGATTTATTTCTAAATATATTTCTAATTTATCTTGAGATTTCTTTTTTGACTAGTGTTTTTCACTTGTTAGTTTGTTTTTTGGTTGGAAATCTGTTGCCCAAATATCAAAATATTTGGAGATTGTTTTCATAGTTATCTTTGTGATACTAATTTGTAGCTTTATTCCACTGAGATCAGAGAACAAAATCTGAATTATTGCCATCACTTGAAATTTTATGACTTTCCTAACAGCCTACAGTGTGATCATTTTTGCTTAATATATTTTGATGATATGTTGTTAGGTGCACACTTAACTAGAATTGATATATCTCCCAGGTGTACTTTTTCAATATAAAATATCTTGTTAATCTCTAGTAAAATTTAAAATGAACTCAAATTAGATATTCTTGTGATATTTACTTTATATTGTTGATGCTTTATGATATATATTTCTGATGTTATATCTCACTTTCTATTTTCTTATTCTTCAGATTTGTTTTTGTATGTGGCAGGGAGTTTTTCTTTTAATCAAGTCTCACTATTTTTGCTCTTCTAATTGTAACTGTTTCTAGTTCTAACTGTAGCTGTTTCTAGTTACATTTATTGTAACTACTGTTACGGTTGTTTTTATCTCTTATACCACAATGATTTTATTTAGCTACTCTTTTATGTATAGCTTTTTCATTCTTTAAGTTCTTGGAATAGTAAGATAGTTTCATTATTCCACTCTCCTCACTAATAACTTGTTAGTTATTTATTCTTTTACTACCCTTTTCATGGGTACTCTTGATATCATAACATGTATTCTTGGCTTTTTATAGTCAAAATCAAATTATTATGTTTACCACTTCCCCCAACAAAGCTAGAGTTTAGAATAAGTTAAAATGATTATTTCCTTCTGCGTTTTGTATAAGTTTTGCAATGCATTTCAATTTTGCAATTATTTTGAATCCCCAAGATTCTATTATCCTTTTGTATAGTTAGTATTACTTTATATTTACAAATATGTTTGCCATTTCTTTTGAGCTTCATTATTTCTGCATTTCCATGTTTGCATCTGCCTGAAGAATCCTTTGGCAATTTCTTTTAATACAGATCTCTTTCCAATGAGTTCTCTCAGAAGTTATTTGTCTAAAAATATTTGGATTTGCCTCACCTTAGAAGGATGTTATTATGGGCTTTAGAATGCTAGATTGCTTTTTTTCTTCCTTTGTCTTATGTTTTATGATGAGGGATTTTTTGTTTTTGTTTTTGTTTGATTTTTTACTCTTGGCACTTTACTTCTACCATTCATTTACTTCTACCATTCATTTCCTATCATTTCTGTTATCAATCCATAGCTACTGCTTTAAATGTAATATACTTTTTCTTCTGGCTGTTTTTAAGATTTTCAATTTAACTTTGCTTTTCTAACAATAGTATTAGTACATCTAAGGATGTTTTTCTTTGTATTCATACTGTTTTCTATTCTAAAAACCTCATGAAATTTGTGGGTGAACTCTTTCACCAACTTTGGAAAATTACTGAGCACTATTATTTTTTAAAGTTTCAGTTAAACTTTTATTCTGAGGTATTTTTAGTTCCACATGCCAATGTAAGAGATAATGCAGAAAGATTTTGTGTGTTCTTTACTCACTTTCCCCTAATGGTAGCCTCTTGCAAAACTATAGAGCAATATCACAACCAGATATTGATATTCATACGCCCAAAATACAAAATGCTGATTAACACCAGGATTCTTCATATTGCTCTTATATAACCACACCCACATTCCTCCCTCAACCACCTGTTTCTTTACCTGGCAACCACTAATGTGTTCTTCATTTGCATAATTTTGTCATTTCAAGAATGTCATATAAATGGGATCATACAGTTTGTGACCTTTGGGGATTATTTATTTTCCTATGGAATTTTGTCCAGGTAAATGCACACATGTATTAATAGTTTATTCCATTTTTTTTCCTAAGCAGTTCCATGGTATGACTGTACTATAGTTTGTTTAACCATTCACTTGTTGGAGGATATCTGGATTGTCTTCAATTTTTAGCTATTATGAATAAAGCTCCTATAAACATCCATGCACAGGTTTTGTATGAACATGTCACTTCTCTGGGATGAATGCCTGAGAGTACAATTGTTTGGTCATATGGTAATTAAGTGATTTGTGTGTTAAGAAACTGACAAACTGTTTCTCAGAGCGATTGTACCATAAATTATTACCAGCAATGTGTAAGTCAAATTTCTTTACATCCTTACCACCATTTGGTGTTCTCATTATTTTTGTTTTAGCCGTTTTGTTAGATATGTAGGGGTTTTAATTTGATTCCCCTAATGGCTAATGATGTTGGGCATCTCTTCATGTGCTTATTTGTCATATGTATATCCTCTTTGGTAAAATATCTCTTCATGTCTTTTGTCTGTTTTCTAATAGGATCATTTGGTTTTTTAACCTTTGAGTTTTGACCATTTTTAAATAAAGCCTAGTCTTTTTTTCAGGTGGGTGACTTACAAATATTTTCTCTCATTCTGTAGCTCTTCTTTCCATCCTCTTAACAGAGTCTTTCACAGAGCAAAAGTTTTAATTGTAGTAAGCTCCAACTTATCATTTTTTCCTTCTATACATTATGTTTTTGGAGCTAAGTCTAAGAACCCTTTACCTACCTCTAGATCCCAAAGATATTTTTGTCTAGAATTTTTTATAGTTTTTATTACATTTTAATAAGTGATCCATTTTAAGTTTTGTCGAATAATTTTTCTGCATCTATTGATATGGAACTTTTCTTCTTAAATGTGTTGATATGGTAGATTACACAGACTGATTTCCAAATATTCAAACAGCTTTGAATCCCTACAACAAAGTCCACTTGGTTATGTTCTGTAATTCTTTATATACAGTTGTTGACCTCTGTTACCCATTGTCTTGTTAAAGATTTTTATATCTGTATTCGTAAGGATGTATTGGTCTGCAGTTAACACTCTTTCTTTTGTACTGTCTTTATCAAGTTTTAGTATCAAGATAATAGTAGTTTCATAAAATAAATTGAGAAGAGCGGTGGCTCACGCTTGTAATCCCAGCACTTTGGGAGGCCAAGGCAGGCAGATCATGAGGTCAGGAGATCAAGACCATCCTGGGTAACACGGTGAAACCCCGTCTCTACTAAAAATACAAAAAAAAAAAAATAGCTGAGCATGGTAGCGGGCACCTGTACTCCCAGCTACTCGGGAGGCTGAGGCAGGAGAATGGCGTGAACCCGGGAGGTGGAGCTTGCAGTGAGCCGAGATCGCGCCACTGCACTGCAGCCTGGGTGACAGAGCAACACCCCATCTCAAAAAAAAAAAATGATAATAATAATAATAATAAATAAGTGTTCCTATTTTCTGTAAAATATGTTATAAAGTGTGTCAATTTTGTGTTCAAATTCATTGTTGAAGTTCTAACAGCTGGTACCTCAGAATGAGAGTATATTTGGAGGTAGAGCCTTTAAAGAGGTAGTTAAGGTTAAATGAGATAATATGGGTGGACCCTAATTCGGTATGGCTGGTGTCCTTATAAGAGGAAATTTGGAGGCACAAAGAGACGTCAGGGATGCATGCATACAGAGGAAAAACCATGTGAAGAGAAAGACAGAAAGCAGCCAGCTGAAAGCCAATGCTAGAGAGGCCTCAGAATAAAAACGATCCAGCCAGCACCTTGATCCTTGACATGTAGCCTCCAGAACTGTGACAAAAAAATAGTTTCTGTTGTTTAAGCTACCCAGTCTGTGATGTTTTGTTATGGTATCCCTAGCAAATTGATACAGAGAATGTATATAACTGGTTTTAATTCTTCCTTAAACATTTGTAGAATTCTCCAGTGAAACCATGTTTTGGGAAATTAAGTCTTGTTTTGCAAGTTTTCAAATTATGGATTCAATCTTCCTAATAGTATTATGCTTGTTTAGATGACCTGTTTCATATTGTGTGAATTGTAGTTCGTGCTTTTTGAGGAATGGTTAATTTCATCCAAGTTGCCAAAGTTATATTTACAGAATTGTTTATACTATTTCTTTGTCATTCTTTTGATGTCAACAAGATCAGTAGTACCATATCCCTTGCTTTGTTTCTGATATTAGTAACTTGTCTCTTCCCTTCTTTATTCTTTGACAGTCTTGCTAGAAGTTTGCTAATTTTATTGATGTATTCAGAGAACATATATATTGAAGATAGAGATATATTTAGATCTTTATTGATTTTATTGCTTTCTATGTTCAATTTTATTGATTTCTGTTTTTATATTTTTTCCATTTACTTGCTTGGGATTTATTTAGCTCCTATTTTTCTAGTTTCTTGGGATGTTTGGGAAGCTAAGATTGCTGATTTGGTAGCTTTCATTTCTTCTAATATATGCACCTAGTGCTATTAATTTTTCTCTCAGCACACTGCCTTAGATGTATCTAACAAATTTGAACATGTTGCTTTTTCATTTTCATTCAGTTCAATGTACTTTTTAAACTCCCCTTGAGACTTCCTCTTTGACCCACAAATTATTTAGAAATGTGTTATTTTCCAAGTGTTTCTCGATTTTCCTATTAACACTCACATAAGGAACTCTAGCTGTGGTTGAAGAAAACATTCTGTATGATTTCAATTCTTTTATATTTGTTAATATTTGTTTTATGGTCCAAGATATGGTCTGTCATAGTATATGTTCCATGGGTACTTAAACACATGTGTATTCTGCTATTGTTGGATGGAATGTCCCTATAAATGTCAAACCCTGTTGATTGATGATGTTGTTGAGTTCTTCTCTATCCTTAATGATTTTCTGTTTAGGTGTCCTATCAATTATTGAGAGAGGGTTGTTGAAATCATCAACTATTATTGTGGATTTTTCTACTCGTCCTTTCTATCTGTTTCTCCTTCACATATTTTGCAGCCCAGCTTTTAGGTTCAAACACATTTAGGATTGCTGTAACTTCTTCTTGATGGATTAATTCTTTTATTATTATATAATGTCCCTCCATGTCTGATTATTTTCTTTGACATAAAGTCAAGATTGTTTGATATCAACACAGTCATTCCTGTTTTCTTTTGGTTAATGTCTTTATATCACTTTTCATCCTTTACTTCCAGCCCCCCTGTATATCATTATATTTGGAATGAATTCCCTGTTGACAGTACATAGTTGAGGCACGTCTTTTTAATCTGCTCTGCTAATGTCTGCGTTCTAATTGATATACTTAGACTATCTACATTTAATGTAGTTATTAATGTTAGAGAGTAAGTCTGCCATCTTATTTTTTGTTTGCTTTCTATTTGTTTTCTGTTTTCATTTCTCAGTTTTATTTTTCTTGACTGCTTATGGGTTATTGGAATATAATTTTGAATTTCACTTGGATTTTTCTATATTGTATTGTAGTGAATCTCTGTGTAGCTTTACTAGTGGTTGCTGAAGGTATTACATTTTAAATACATAACTTGTCACAGTACACTGGTGTCTGTTAGAAACCTTACCTCCCTTGACATTCCTCTGCACTCTCCATGTGTAATATAATTATCTTAAGTATTTCTTCTAAACACATTTAGAACCACATCAGACATTATAATTTTTGCTTCAACCACCAAATATAATTTAGAAAACTCAAGAGGGGGAAAAAGTGTATTAAGTCTACTTATATTTTTACTTATCACATTTTTTTCTTCCTAACGTTCTAAGTTTTCTTCCCTTATCATTTCCTTTCTGTAACTGAGAAAGCCTGGTTAATGTGGCTTGCAGGAAACAGCCCTCCAAAATACAAACCAGCACACAAAAGAATAGGAAAAGATTTGAGAGCAAAGGGCAAATGACCATCACATTATCTCCATTTCATATATCCTCCTTTATGAGAATACTAGAAGAACATACCAAAAGACCATTAGGCAGTAATATGGATGGTATGTCCTTAATATTTATGTGTTTTTGTGAGATGTTTGTTTCCAAAATTTCCTGAATTTACTATGTTGTAATTTTAAAATTAAAAGGAAATTATATACCTATTGCTTTTAGAACATTTTTGGTGACCAGGAAAATAATTTTAAAAATATAAACACATACAGAAAGAGAATGAGACAGAGAGAGAGAGAGAAAAGTCTAGTTGAGCAGCCTTAAAGGAAGCCACCACTAAGAGGCAATAAAAATATAAAGCAGTGGCATTTAGCACTGTAATGAAGTAGAGAAAAGTTCAAATAGGAGTAGATGTTTGAAAGCTTCAAATGCTGAGAAATGTCAAAGTCACTGGGGACTTCCCTGAGAGCAATTGTAGCAGTTTGAGGAATAAACATGAGGTGAGGTAATAGGAAGGTCAAGTCAGAACTGTGGTATCCTTCCTTTCAAGAAACTTGGATCAAGAATGAAAGCAGGGGAGTGACACTTTTGTCACAGACCAATAGTCAAGGGAAAAGTTTTGTGTGTGTTGTGTGTTTTGTTGTTTGTATTTTTAGTAGAAACAGTGTTCGCCATGTTGGCCAGGCTGGTCTCAAACTCCTGGCCTCAAGTGATCCAACCGCCTCGGCCTCCCAAAGTGCTGGGATTACAGGCATGAGCCACCATGCCTGGCCTGTTATTTTTAACATAGATGCAGTCTCAAGTATTTGTATATGGAGCTGAAAGAGTCAGTAACAATGAAAATGAAAATATGTGAGAAAATAAAAACTGGTAGAAAAAGATTCAGAACAGGCGAAAGAAACAGTCATGCCATTGAGAGCTGCTTCATGTAAAAAGATCCATCTGCAAGAAGATATGCAAGATCAAAATATTTTCAGTTAGTGATCTGCCAATATCATTGCTTGTTTTCTTTAGTCATCTGATTCAGAGTTATGTATTTCTGCATTATCATGTTGCTTCAATTAATGAACCTATGAATTGAGTGTATGTAATGTTGGTTGCTGTTTCTAAGCCTCCAGGTGGCAGTGGCCTTATTGCAGTAGCTTTTGTGATACCACCAGTCTCTGAATCCTACGTGAGAAATATGAAATCACTCTCCCACTGATTGTTTTTCTGTAGAGCCTCACAAATATATATGTCCAACTCTCATTTCTTCATGTGATGGCTGTAGTGTCCTGTGGTCACTTGACACTAACACACATGTCATTTTCAAATAATAGTAGTGCACACTAGGGTTTCATAAATATAGTCAGTAAATACAACCTAAAATTCACTTACGTGAATTAACTTAGACATGTTTTAATTAGGAAATCAGAAAAAAAAAAGGTTGTTTGTCATAGGCCACCTGTGGGCAGGAATTAAGTTACATTTTTACAACTTTACTGCAAAAGTGCTATAACCATGGAGAAACTCAGTACGTAATTTTAGATTAAACATTCCCTGATTTATAAAATTGAAAACATTCCCATTGTGATCAGCAATTGCTTTTAAAAAAGTAAAGACACACCACATACATTCACAATTACTTTATACTTTAAAAACAAAAGCAAAGTGGGCTCATGGACTTATAAATACAAATCTTATCTTATTTAAAGGAAATCAATTATTTTTAGTATTCACAAGTAGTGCTACCCTAGTAAATTAAAAACAGTGATGTATAAATCTCAATTATTTTTATACTATGGCTATATTATATTTATGAAATCATTTGTCAGCTAAGAAAAAATGTGAGCAACATTATTTCAGTTTCTTTGGATCACTATAATTTATTTAATGGAGAACAACACAACTTTCAGGGAGAATGATAGAGTTGGAAACATAAGATATTAATAGTGAGATATCGGCCAGGCACGGTAGCTCACACCTGTAATCCCAGCACTTTTGGAGGCTGAGGCAGGCCAGGAGTTTGAGACCAGCCTGGCCAAGATGGTGAAACCCCATCTCTACTAAAAATACAAAAAAAAAACCAAATTATCCGGGTGTGGTGGCAGGCACCTATAATGCCAGCTACTTGGGAGGCTGAGACAGGAGAATCACTTGAACCCGGGAGGCAGAGGTTGCAATGAACTTAGATCGCACCACTGCACTCAAGCCTGGGTGAGAGAGTAAGACTCTATCTCAAATAATAATAATAATATTAATAATAATATCTCAGTTAAGAGGATCATGAAATGAATGATCATCTATGTTTTCACATCAATGGATTCTGATTTATGGTATTTAGATGTATAATAGACTAATGTTTACCCCCAAAGTTATTTTATTACAAAGAGTCTTCGTGATTTGATGTCACACAGAGGAGTTAAAGCCATGTCTCCTGATTTTATCACTGGTGATATTAAATCCACCTTGAGTCTCAGTTTCCTTACTGTAACATGGAAGGAAGTAACACTCCATAGAGTTTTTAAGATGCTTACATTATATAAGTAAGGCACCTTTCACAGCATCTAATGGTATAAGAGCTCAATAAATGATTTTTTGTTTTATTTAAAGATAATTAGCAATGGGAGAAATGCCTTATGCAAGAGTGAAGAAGAAGTACATCTCTTAATCTAGGAACCAAGTGTACAGGTTGATTGTCCTCCAGTTATGGGGCCACCTGAAAACTAAATTAGCAATCATATATCTTGGACAACCTAGGATAAGAAAAGAGTAAGCTGTTCTTCAACTGGGTTTTCCATATGGCAGCCTGATATGATGTTCTTCACCACATTAGGAACATTTATATACAAGTGTTAAGAATGGTTCTTTTTATCAATTCACTTGCTACATAATCATAGTACCCTCCACCTTTCTTTGTCTCAATTCTATGCACACCACCAGCCTTCTGCCAACATTGGATTTTCAGCTTCTGTTTATTCATTCATTTATTTTTTAAATCAAAAATACTTACAGTGCCGATTTCCAGGCACTACGGAAGCAAGATGGGCTATTTCTGCCCTCAACACATTTAAATATGAATATGAGAAGGTAGATAATTAAATAAGTAATGACATAGTATTGAGAATTCCTATCGTAACAATTCCCTAAGGATTCTCTGGAGAACCTCTATATGAACAAGATGTTTTATTGGTAGAGATGTATCTCATAAAATCAGAAATGTAGTATTATACCAGCTCTGGTTATTTATATTGCAAACAGGGAATTTTTATAACAGCCTTATTGATATATAATTCATAAATCATAAAACTCACCCACTTAAAGTATACATTTCCATGATTTTTTTTATATTCACAGATTTGTACAACCATCACCACTAATTTTGAAAATGTCATCACCCCAAAAAGAAGTTCCATACTTAATAGCAGTGGAGACACATTCCCTCCTATTTCAGTTGCTGTAACTTCTAATCTATTCTGTGTCTATAGATTTGCCTATTCTGCACATTTAATATAAATGGAATCATAGTGTATGTAGATATAGCCTTTCGTCACTGGCTTCTTTCTTAATGCTTTAAAGCATAATGCTTTAAAGGTTCATTGAGCTTGTACCAGTATTTCATCCTTTTGTTGTTGAACATTTCTTCATATGACTATACCATATTTTGTTTATTCATTCATCACTTGATGGGCATTTGGGTTGTTTCTACTTTGAGGGTATTGTGAAAGTTTGGGTGGACATACCTTTACACTTCTCTTGAATGTGTACCTCAGAGTAAAATTGCTGAGTTATATAGTAACTATATGTTTAACATTTTGAGGAGCTGCCAGAATGTTTTCCCACCAACATGTATAACAGTTCCACTTTCTCCACATCTGGTCAGCAGTTTTTATTTTCTGCTTTTTTGTTGTTTGGTTGATTGGTTTTTAACTATTCCAGTGAGTATGAAGTGGTATTCCATTTTGGTTTTGATTTCTCAAATGACTAATAATGTTTAGCATCATTACCTGTGCTTATTAGTCATTTATATATCTTCTTTGGATAAACGTCTATTCAAATATGTTGCTCCTTTTAAAATTGAGTTATTTGCCTTTTTATTGACTTGTAAGAGTTCCTCGCGTATTCTAAGGACAAAAGTCCTTCATCAGCTATAAGGTTTTCAAGTAGTTTGTCTGATTTCTTTGGTTATATTTTCACTTTCTTAATGGTTTCCTTTAAAGCACAAATGCTTTTAATTTATCTTGAGTTTCAATCTATCTTTTTTTTTCTTCTGTAGCTTGTGCTTTTGGTATCATGTCTAAGAAGTTCATGACTAATCCAAAATTACGAAGATTTTCATCTGAGGGTTTTATAGTTTAGTTTTTACATTTATGTCTATGATCCATTTGAGTCCATTTTCTATGCATATTTCTGGACTTTCAATTCTATTCCATTCTTCTGTGTTTCTGTGCTTATATCACTACCACTGTCTTGATTATTTGTAACTTTGTAGCAAGTTTTGAAATCCAGAAGTGTGAGTCCTCCAACTTTGTTCTTTTGTTAGATCGTTTTGGTTCTTCTGAATCCTTTGTATTTCCACATTAATTTTAGAATATACTTCTCAATTTCTCCCAAATTATGTAGCTTGACTTTTTATTGGGATTATGTTAAACCTGTAGATGAATTTCGGAAGTATTGCCATGTTAACAATATTAAGTCTAATGATCTTTGAACATATAGATGTCTTTCCATTTACTAGGCCTTCTTTAATTAGTTTCAACAGTATTCGTACTTTTAGACCACAAGTATTACACTTCTTTTGTTTAATTTATTTCAAAGTATTTTATTCTTTTGATGCTATTTTGTTGGAATGATGGTATTTGGGGATTATTTGTTGATAGTGTATAGAACATAATTGATTTTTGTTCATTGATCTTGTACCCTTCAATCTTGCAGAACCTATTCATTGGTTCTAATATTTTTTTACTGATTTTTTAAGATTTTCTATATATAAAAGCATGTCATATATCATCTGTAAATATAGTTTACATTCTTCCTTTCCAAACTGAATGACTTTTATTTCTTTTCCAGCCTAATTTCTCCATGTAAAACTGATAGTAAAATGTTGAATAGATGTATTCACATATTTATTGTCTTTTTCTTCACCATAGAGGAAAATATATATTTACTATTGAATATAATGTTAGCTATAGGGATTTTTGTCAATAGTCCTTACCAAATTGAGAAGTTCCCTTCTATTCCTGTCACATCAAGTACTTTTCATTAAGGATTGCCAAATGTTTTTTCTGCATCTGTCATTTTGCTAAGTTTTTCTAAATGTTTTTATTTTCTGTACTTCTATTATTTTATTGCTTCGTTCTCTATGTTAAGTATATATTTTCCAGTGTGCCATTTTAATTCCTTTGCTGTTTCTTTTATATGTGTTTTGAGTTAATTTGTTAGTGGTTACACTGGGGAATACAAGAACATCTTTGCTTATAACAATCTAATATCAATGAATACTAACTTTAATAGTATTCAAAAACTTGACCCCAATAAAGCTCTGATCCCCCTCCCTTTTTTCTCTGTTACTGTCATACAAATGACATTTTTCTACATTATAAGCCCAGCAACAAAATTAAGAATTATTTCTTTATTCAATTGTCTTTTAAATTCATGAAAAGAAGAAAAGAGTTACAAAAAAAAAATACATTTTTATGGCAATTTATATCTATCTGTGTAGATACCTTTGCTGATGCTTTTTTTTCATAATGTGGATTTGATTTCTTGCCTAATATTTTTTCATTTTAGTCTGAGGAGCACTCTTTAGAGCAGATCTGCTAGCCAAAACAAACAAAATCTGTTTTGTTTTTGTTTTTGTTTTTTGCTGATCTGGGAATGTCTTAACTTCTCCTTCATTTTGGAACGATAGTTTAACCATATATAGAATTCTTAGTTGACAGTATTTTTTCAATACTTAATATATATCATTATTCAGGCCTTCATGATTTCTAATGGTAAGTCAGCTATTTATATTTTTGAGAATCTCTTGTACATGATTTACTTTTTTTCTCTTTGTCTTTCAGAAGTTTGACTATGATATTTCTATATACAGAAATTTGAGATTATTATATGTAGAGGTTACCAAACTTCTTGAATGTGTAGATTAATGTTTTTCCTCCAAATTTGGAAGTTTTTCCCCACAACTCTCAGAGGCTCTGTTAACTTTTCTTTATTCATTCTCTTTCTATTCTAACTGAAGAATCTCAAATGACCTATTTCAAGTTTACTGATTCTATCCTATGCCACTAAAAGTCTGTTGTTGAGCCCCTCCAGGGAATGCTTTTATTTTAGTCATTATACTTTTTAACTCCAGAATTTTTATTTGGTCCTTTTTTATAATTTTGATTTTCTTATTGATTGTTTCTAGTTGCACACCATACATATAATTCCTTCAGTTCTTTAAGTTAGATTTCTTTGGTTCTTTGAACATATTTATAATAACTGATTTCAAATTTTTGCCTAGTAAATCCAACATCTGGGCTTTTTGGAGTTTTTTTTTTTTTCTATTTACCATATTTTCCCCGATTAGCCATGGTTTCCTGTTTTTTTTTTTTTTTTTTTTTTTTGAGACGGAGTCTCTCACTGTCTCTCAGGCTAGAGTGCAGTGGTGCGATCTCGGCTCACTGCAAGCTCCGCCTCCCAGGTTCACGCCATACTCCTGCCTCAGCCTCCTGAGTAGGTGGGACTACAGGCATCTGCCACCACGCCCGGCTAAGTGTTTGTATTTTTAATAGAGACGGGGTTTCACCGTGTTAGCCAGGATGGTCTCCGTCTCCTGACCTCGTGATCTGCCCCGCCTTGGCCTCCCAAAGTGCTGAGATTACAGGCGTGAGACTTTCTTTTTCTCTTTTCCTTTTTTTTTTGTTCTTTTGAAACAGAGTCTTGCTCTGTCACCCAGGCTGGAGTGCAGTGGCATGATCTTGGCTCACTGCAGCCTCTGCCTCCTGAGTTAAAGAGATTCTCCTGCCTCAGCCTCCCAAGTAGCTGGGATTACAGGCACCCACCACTACACCCGGCTAATTTTTGTATTTTTAGTAGAGATGAGGTTTCACCATGTTGGCCAGGCTGGTCTCAAACTCCTGATTTCAAGTGATCTGCACGCCTCGGCCTCCCAAAGTGCTGGGATTACAGGTGTGAGCCACCACACCCAGCCTCTTTCCTGTTTCTTTCCATGTTTTATACTTTTTTATTGTTGCTCAAAACTAGACATTTCAATTAATATAATTTGGCAACTCTGGAAATCGAATTTTTTCTCCCCAGGGTTTTTTGTTCTTGTTATTTGTTCTTGCTGTTGTTGCTGCTACCGCTGTGCCTTGTTTTGTGATTTTCCTGGACCAATTCTATAAAGTCTGTCTTCTTTATTATGAGCAGCTACTGAAGCTTCTCCCCAAACTAGTAATTTGACAAATATTTTTTAAATGACCTGAGCCAATAAGTCTCCCAGATGTTGTCAGTGGACTCTGTGTGTGTGTGTTATACATACATAAAACAATATAGTAGGTTATAATTATGTCTTTTCCTTTACTTTCTGCTTATACAGGTCCTCTAGAACAAACAGCAGTAAGAAAGTGGAACATTGTCGTGTCTTTTCTGAGAATGTAAACTGCCCTACACATAGGTGTGCCTTTTAGATTGCTAGTGCTTTGTCAGAGATTTTCAAAGACCCTTTAAAGACATTTCTTTTTCCAGTTTTTCCTTTTAAGTTTTTCAGTTAGCCTCTTGCTAGCCCCAATAGGTGTCACTTCTTCAGGAAACTGTGGTATCAAACAGTTCCTACTGATTGTACTAAACAAACGCTCTAAGCATGGGCTTGTTTACACTGATTAAACTATGAGTCTTGTCAAAAAAGATAAGCCCTGCATATGGGATTTTTCCAGGAGTTTCTGGACAGATCAAATAGTGACAAGAACACCACACTCATTCTGCTGCATCCTGTGTTTACTAGAAATTGGTTCTCACAGTTATTGTGGTATTAAGGCTGTTGGTTTTCCAGGTTTACGAGGAGTTGAAGTAGGAGAATGGGAATAGAGCAAGCTAGAACATTACAAAGCTTACAAGTTTTACAGAAATTCAGCTGTTTTCCTTGAATACTTTTCAGACTGTGGGCAAGAATGTTGGTTAATTTTCAGAGTTCTGTCAAGTCAAGGTCGATTTTTGACAAATTTTGCTTTCATGAAGGGGCATATTTTCGGAGCTCCTTATTCCACCATTTCAGAACTGCTTCTCTGCAAACATGAATTTTTAAAATAAGTCATGATCTTTTACACAGTGTACCTTGATGTGAACAAGATTGTCTAAATAGGAGTGGTTATAACATTGGCAAGATCTTTGTATGCATATATATAGTCTTCCCTGGATTTTTCTTGGGAAAGTGCAATATTGACACTTAAGTGAAATACCTTTCATCCATGTCCACTTCTTGAGTGAAATTATCCCTTTCAAAGCTCATACTCTTATTTCCGCACTGAAGGCAGAGCAAATGACATCATTTTTTAGTTACAAGAAAAAATTTATATTTTGGCTTACATACTTCTTATAACTTAAAATATAGTAAATATAAAAATAAATCATAGCCTTATATCATAAAATTATATGTGCCAAGATAGCCATCTTAGTATAAAATGGAATGCATTTAAAAAATGGTTCACCACTTTGAGTACCCAAAGCCAAAGATAAGTAGAAGTAAATACTGATGAACTTTTATTTTACTTTTATTTTCTTCACCAAGGAGATTAATCATAAACTTGGAAAAGGTAAATAGTAACAAGAGGGCCCAAATCCCTTAAGACTGATAGTGTCCATACCCAGCAAAACAGTCCTGGATCCTGAAAGAATGTATCTGTATGATTAAGGAACTAAAGTTAGTTACTGGAGAGAAGCTGTGAAGCAGGTGAAAGAAATGTGAAAACACTAAAATTAGGAAATTTTGTCTCATTTTTCAAAAGGAGGAGAAACTAAAGCTTGGTGGGAGTAAAATTCAGCCTCATAAAAGTATTCTAGATTGGTTTATTTAGGAGATTATAAGTGAAATCCTATAAAAGGAAAAATGTGTTATTGAAATATATGGATTCACTGAAAATTAATTATGTAAATTATGCCAAATTTCCCTCCATTATCTTATAAACAAGTTTGCTCTAACTACTGTTTAGAGCATAGGCTGATATTTGCAAAATATAATATTTCATTGTATCCTTGTGTAAGAAACAGTTGCATAACCATAACCAAAGAAAATGGGTGGTTTTAAAGTCATCCTTGATAAGCCAATGGGCTGCTGCTGGACTCAATCATTTTTTGTTCCTATTTGCTAAAGGCATACTTTAAAAATGTCTAGTTTCCAATATTATGGGGAAATTGTATCATATGGCAGAAAAAAGGTTGAAGATTATCTTGATTATAAGCATAAAACTAAAATATGAAATTTCAAAGAAGACAGTGGAAACCATCTACAATTTAAGTTCCAATGTTCAATTATTTAAAGCCATAAGATGATTCTCTGGTTTTATATTAATGTTAAGAAAAATATTTTAGGGGAGCGCTGTAAAATGAGGCACTGCATGGACTGGATTAGCACCTTTTATGATTTCTGAGTTCTCTTCCAATGCCAAGATTTGGGGATTATATATAGGAACTTTTTATTTAAGGTAAAGTTGAAATATTTTAATAGCTGGCAAAAATCATATACATGTAAAATATTCTGAATCCTAATATCCCAAAGTGATGTATTTATCTCTACCTATGTCATTCTCTACAATAATTCTTACTTTATCCTGGTGATTGATATTCATAAAGCCTGATATATGGGAATATCACCCTTGAAATAATTAGTATGCATGTAGAAACAAATTTCAGATCACTTCTTCAATGCTGGCATGCAAAAGCCTGTGCTAAAAATAAAATACAGGAAAATAATATAATGTTTTGCAGAAATAACATTTAAGTATTCAAATTGAGCCCTCACTATCTTAAATTGTAGCTATGTGACTTTATCTAATGAAAGAAACTAAATGAATCCATGCTAATGCATTATTGGTATGTGAAGAACAAGAAGAACAAATCACACAAATTTCCCCACTTAATTATTGTGATAGAAATTCATTGTCATATTATTGACCTATTTGGTCATGCCCAAGTTAATCATGTCTGAACCTTTCCCAGTGGGAAATAAGCTTGTTCACTTCCTGTCTTGCAAGAA
This sequence comes from Pan troglodytes, assembly GCF_028858775.2. NCBI lineage: Eukaryota > Metazoa > Chordata > Mammalia > Primates > Hominidae > Pan > Pan troglodytes. The sequence goes on along the minus strand of NC_072415.2, from coordinate 42,781,372 downwards.
AATCAACTAAAACTCAGTCACATATGCCTATAGCCCGATCACTGCAGCCCACCGTAACCATCATCTCCAACAGGGAAACTGCAGTCTGCAATGAGCCCAGGAGACTCATCACTTCCTGTGTCCTTTTTTTTTTTTTTTTTTTTTGCATTCTGCTCAATCATTTGCCACATTAAGTTAAGCCTGTTTGCCAAAACCCTTCCTGCTTTCTCTTTGCAAGGAGCTGTTTTGAAATACTGAAACAGAGTTTACGTGCAATAACAGACTAGTAAGCCAGCAACTTTAGTCGCTTATTAAAGTCAAGCATGTGTCTTTGTTTCATGTTGCTAATGATGTGGAACCATAGAGGCCTGAGTATATTTCGCCTGGACGGTGTGGGAGCGAATGCTGAGAGCTCATTACTCGGCTCCCCATTGGAATCCTGCAGGCTTCCGCTCATTGAGGAGACTGTGGGGGCTTTGACAGAATTATTATACTGAATATTTTTAGACTCATTAACTATATCACCAAAGCAAAACATCTCTTCCTCAGATGCAAATGGCTGCAGCTACTGTGGCTTTGCTTTAGTTATTGCAGAAAAAAGGATGAAGCTTGAAAATAACTTAAGAAAAAGACTTCTCATGCCTGAATGTTTGATTTTGCAACTTATATTGGGACTGTTGTGGCTGTTTTACCACATTTGAGCCACTTGTATACAAGTGCTATTTATAAAGATAAACACATTCATTGCTCCATATTAAGCAGTAATCAAAATCTTTTTTAAATTTTCTGTGTGTTCTATAATGCATTTCTGGATGAGGCTTTGACGATTATGCTGTGAGCTGAGGGTTATGATATTCATTCCCAAGACTATAGAGTAACTTTTGGTGCCTGACCTAAATCCAAACTGAGAATGACTATGTAGTTAAAATAATAATTTGGGGGAATAGCTGTTCTCTAATTCAGGAATTGTAACATATGCTGCCTGGTGTGAAAGATGACACACTGTCTTAGATCATTACAATACCTTAACACAGCACTCTGATTTAAGGTTGAAGAGCAAGAAAGGAATTTTAACCTACCTCCAAATTGTCTTGCTCTTGTGGATTTCTGTTCAACTTTAATATTACTTTATTGAGGCTCTTGGTGATTTAATTTAGGCTTAAGCCCTTAAAGAAAAAAATATGCATACCTTAAAATTAATTCTTTAGAGCAAAGGACAGAGAACTACATTTATGGTCCTTTTGGTATGAAAGTTAAGTTGGACCTATAGAGGATTTCAGGTTTCCAAAAATAAATTAAGTTTTGGCACTTTGACAGAGAGTCTTTAATTTCTTATATATTACTGTTTACAAGCATGCCAAAAATTTGCCACCTAAGGCAGCTAGACTGAGATGTGTTTTCTGGACTTTTAAACATTAATATTTGGTCTGAAATATTTTGTACCTTAATGAAAACATTGTTGTTTGTGCACAAATATTCAGTGCTTTGGAAGAAATACCCTTTGATTTTATTTGTGGTTCATTTCCCACACTACAGTGCTTTGACAATGGTGACAGTGACTTCATACATCAAGAATTTCTCCTGCTTTCCATGACCGCCAGGGAATCTGAGGGGAATACTTTACATCTGAAACATGTTTTCCTTTGGGATTCTACCGTTAGAATAACAGGTCTGATCAGTAGCCCATATGAAATGGAACTTCCACATGGAAGAGAAAGGAGTGAAGAAAGAAAATACCTAAAAATCAAACATATAATAAAACTACAAAACTGAATTTTATATGCATATTGAATGTATACTATAGCTTTTAGAATGCCATTGTACTCTCATTAGAAATCCCAATACCCTATGTTCTTTTACTATCAAGAGCATACAAAACTTTGACGGTGTGAGGTAGGAGTTATTTCACTTGGATGATTAGAAGACAATGATAGTGTGGCCAATGTCATAGAATTAATTGTTTTGTGGGAGAGTTCACTTCACCTGGAGTCTCAGAGAGATTACTCAAAATTTCTGTCAATGGTTCTAAAAAAGATCATGAGATAAAGTATACATCAATTCTCATTTTTTGTATTCCTTTCAAATAAGCATTCAAAACATAAATGTTACTATTGATGGATCAGAGACACCATCCTTTATTCAAAGATGTTGCAGATCTGCTTCATGGAAAGCACTCCTTTAGATGTTTGCATTACGATAGTAAATAAAACAGACATTCTTGTTCTAGTGAGGGAGACACATAGCAAACAAGATAAATACAATATATTGTGTATTAAGAAATTAATCTAGAATGGATATAGGAATGTGTGTTGGGGAAGAGATGGAATTCTAGATAGGATGGGAAGAGAAGTATTAGCTGAGAAGGAGTAGTTTTAATAAAAATATGAAGGAATTGAGGAACTAGCAATGTGGATATTTGTGGGAAAGATATTGCAGTAAGGCAGAATACACAAAGTCACTAAGATAAAAGCATATCTATAAGAATAAAGGTAACACCGGGCCAGTGTAAAAGAGAGAAAGGGGAAGGTGAGAACAGAGAAATAATGAAGGGATATATTATTTAGAGACCTAAAGACCATTGTCTTTTCCTTAGAGTGAGCTGGAAAACCATTGAGAGCTTTGAGATGAGAAGTGACAAAATCCAAATTATGGTTTAATTGGATCACTCTGGAAACTGAGTTTGAAATAGACTGAAAGTGGTCAAAGACAGAGGAAGGGAGGCTATTTTAATAATCCAGATAAGAGGTTTTGATGGCTTGGATCAAGATGGTGCCCATGGCAGTAGTGAAAAGTGGTCAAATTCAGGGTATATTTTAAAGATAGCACCAATAGGATCTTCTGATGACCAGAAGAAGGGAGTAAGAAAAATAGAGGAGTGAAGAATGATACCAGGATGATTTGCCCACACAACTAAAATGAAGTTGGTCTTAAATGGCAAAAGAAACAAGAGGAGACAGGTTTAGAGAGAAATATCAGGAAATCAGTTTTGAACATGTAATATCTGAGATGGATTTAAGACATTCAGGTGAAGATGTCAGGTAGTTTGTTGATAAACAGGTCTGGAGTTGAGGGAAAGTATCCTTACTGGAGATACTAATTTGCAAGCTTTTCACATATAGATAATGTTTGCAATCATTAGACTAAATGAGGTAATCTCAGGATAGAGAAGAAATCATTGATGACCTTGATAAGAGAATTTTTTTAACAGAATTATATCAATGAAAAAAATCTGATTGGAGTAGATTCCACAGAAAATGAGAGGAGAACCTGTGCAGACATGAGTAGAGACAGCTTATACAACAATTTTGATATAAACATAAGCAGAAAAACAAAGAAACAGGAGAGAGCAAAATGTGAGCATGAGAAGATTTACTTTCCAAAATATTTGTACACGAATACAAATGATTGAGTAGAGAGGAGGAAATGTGTGAAAGGAGAATTAGAGAAGAACTGAGGAATTGCTGAGACACTGTCCCTTGAGCAAATGAGAGGGGATGGAATCGATTGCACAAGTAGAAGGATTGGGCTTTGCTAAAACATACACAGTAACAAGAGAGAGGGTAAACTACACTGACACAGACAAAGATCGCTGCTGGAAATTTGTGGACAATGTTTTCTGGTTACTTCAATATTTTTCAGTGAATTAGAAAGCAAGTTCAGTTGGGACCATGAGTGTGGAGGAAAAGTTGTTTGAGATATGCAAACCTGCACTATAATGGAAGGAGTATTGGCTTGGGGATTGAAAACTTGAATCCTGTTACTAATTATTGGTTTGCCCACTTTAGTGTCATTGGACCTCAAGTTGCACAACTGTGAAATAAAACATTCATGCCAATATTCTTAAATTCTGTTTTCGTCCACTGATTCACTTGTAACCAATCATCAGAATGTTTGACATAATGTTACAATCAAAGCTGCTAACATAATTACAAGAAATGAGAAGCCAATACATCACTACCCAGAAGATCAATGAGAAAAGAATTGCAGACATGCAAATGTACTATCACTATTCAAATGTTTACCATTATAGATGCTATTGCACAATGTTCATGTTTTGTTTTCCATTTTTGTACATTAGGAAGGACTGAAATTTCCAAAGTAGTTACTGGTGAAAAATTCAGCCCTTGTTAAAACTGTGTAGTCCTATAGCTGATCAGTTGACCTGAATCAGTCATGTCATACCAATCAAGTAAACTGAATGTGTGAATAGGAATATAATAGCCACCAATAGCCTTGATTTGTGTGTACTTAGGTGCAGTCTTAAAACTTTTCAATGGCCCAGTAGCTACAACTACCCCTATCTTGTCAGCAATATGAGGACCAATATAATTTGAGTCGTTAGAGGGGAATGACAGGATTCTGTTTCCTTGACTTTGGGTCCCAGTGCTCTTGGGCAGAGGGTTTTAGTGATGACAGTGAGACAAGCTGCAGAACTCAACAATGAATACCTGACCCTTAGCTTGAATTTTCCATTTACAAGATGTCACCTGTTGAAAACAAAATGTTGCCTCTTGAAATCTTGAATCAGCTTTTTAAGTCAAAAAAGTAAATGTTAACTCACATAATCATATGAAAGAAAGTGTATTTGAATGCATATATTGTTTATAGTGTATGTTGCAAAGCCTTACCATAGAACCCCCACAACAACTCCTGTTGTTACAACTATAACTTTCTGTGTTGAGATGGGATGATCACAGGCCTTGCTGTTGCATAGAAAATGATAAAAATCCTTTATAAATTCTGTGAACGTAGATTATTCCCACGACCTCTATGTAGGAAATGCTGCATCTCCTATACCGAAGTAGTTTATAATAGCTTTTAAAATCGTGTTTTAATTAGTTTTCTATTGCTGTGTAACAAACTACTACAAATTTGACAACTTAACATATAATACATTTATTAACTCACAATTTCCACATATCACATACATAAACAGAGTTGAACAGGGTCCTCTGCTCAGCATCTCACAAGACTGAAATCCAGTTGTCAGCCAGGCTGTGTTCCTTTTTGGAGCTTAGGATCATCTTCCAAGATGTATTACTGGCATGTATTGTTGGCAGAAATCAGTTTTTCTTGCTGGCTGTCAGTAGGGGACAACTCTCATCTTCTAGAGACCCTCACAATTCTTTGCACTGCAATATCCCTTTCAAAGGGCCTCTCATAACATGGCACTTCAATATTAAAAGGAGACTCCCTTCTTATCTGCAAAGACAGAGTCTTGTATAACCACATAACCTAACATAATCACAGGAATGACCTCCCATCACTTTTTCCATATTCTATTGGCTAGAAGCAAGCCAGAGATTGTGCCCATACTCAAAAAGAAGGGATTCTACAAGGATTTGACTTGTTGGGAATCATCTTGGAATTCTCCCTACCTCAGTGGTACAAGGAGTATTTATTGAGATAATGTATCTACACATACAATACTTGATTTATAAAAAGCACTTGCTAAATGTAAACTGTTATGACTGATATTGTTCATATAAAATTTAAACACTATGCAAATAGTAGTAACTTTAAGTTTAAATTTAGAAAAAAATTATCAAATTGGGAATCAAAAATTGTTGTCATACATTGCCATCAAACATTTATTAGGCATTTATTTGTACATTCCTCTCCAACTGATTTTGACTGTGTAGGTAAATTAGCTTACATAATGCATTGAAGCATTAGGAATTCTTCCCTCTTAAAATAGTACCTCTTAAGCATTCTGAGTTGTGAAATAAAATCAAAGCAAATTCAATCTTAAATAAGTTATTTTAGACTATTACAAAGGCTAAATGAGTCAACAATTTTATTCTAAAGATTATTTAGTCTAAAAATATGATGTTAATACAGTCAACCAAACGAATGTCACAGATCCTTATGTATGATAACTGATAAATTGTAAATTATCTCATATTGAAAAAGAAATGTGCTTATTTATTTCTCCTTTTTAAACATAACTTTCTAGTAAAGAAAATAGTTAAGTCTTCCATTTAAATTCAAGGGAAAGGCATCACAATCATTTAGAAAAGTGGCATGTGGCATGTTTACATTTGATATTATGCTTCCGTTCTACTTATTTCAGGTTTTCACTACTGGTAGGAGTTGTATCGTAAAAGATCATTACTTTCTTTGTGTACACAGAGTTAGAACTGTAGAAAAAGAAGCATCTACTTATTTTGAGTTTTTAATTTTTGTGTGTGCATAGTGGATATATATATTTATGGATTACATGAAATAGTCTAACAAAGGCACTCAATGCATAATAATCAAAGTAAATTAGGTATCCATTACCTCAAGCATTTATCCTTTCTTTGTGTCACACACAATCCAATTATTCTCTATTAGTTATTTTAAAATGTACAAGTTATTGTTGTCTGTTGTCACTCTGTTGTGTTATCAAATACTAGATCTTATTTATCTTATCTAACTATATTTTTATACCCATTAACCATCTCCTATTCCCCATGCCCAATAACCTTCCTAGCCTTTGGTAACCATCATTCTGATCTCTATTTCCATGAGTTCTATTGTTTTTACTTTTTAGTTCGCACAGATAAGTGAGAACATGCAAAGTTTGTATTTATGCCTGGCTTATTTCACTTAACATGATGTCCTCCAGTTTCATCCATGTTGCAAATAACAGGACCTTATTCTTTTTGTGGCTAAATAGTACTCCATTATGTATATGTACTACATTTTCTTTATCCAATCATCTGTTGATAGGCATTTAGGTTGTTTACAAATCATGGTGATTGTGATAGTGCTGCAGTAAACATGAGAGTGCAGATATCTCTTCAATATACTGACTTTCTTTCTTTCGGGTATATATCTAGCAGTAGGATTGTTGGATCATATGGAGCTCTATTTTTAGTTTTTTGAACAACCTCCAAACTATTTTCCATAGTGGTTGTACTAATTTACATTCCCACCAACAGTGTGCAGAGGGTCCCTTTTCTCCATATCCTCACCAGCAGTTGTTATTGCCTGTATTTTGGATAAGAGCCAGTTTAACTGGAGTGAGATGATGTCTCATTGTACTTTTAATGTGCAGTTCTCTGATGATCAGTGATGTTGAGCACCTTTTCATATACCTGTTTGCCATTCATATGCCTTCTTTTGAGACATGGCTATTTGATCTTTTGCTCATGTTTTAATCTGATAATCAGCTTTGTCCTATAGAGTTGTTTGAGTTCCTTTTATATTCTGGTTATTAATCCTTTGTCAGATGGATAGTTTGCAACTATTTTCACCCATCCTATGGGTTGTCTCTTCACTTTATTGTTTCCTTTGCTGTGCAGAAGCTTTTTAACTTTATGCGACCCCATTTGTCCATTTTTGATTTGGTTGCCTATGTGCTTGTGGGGTATCACTCAAGAAATCTTCAGTCCAGTGTCCTGTAGCATTTCCCCAGGTTTCATAGTTTGAGGTCATGGATTTCAGTCTTTAATCCATTCTGATTTGAATTTTGAATGTGGAAAGAGATAAGGGTCTTGTTTCATTCTTCTGCATATAGATAACTGATTTTCCCATCATCATTTATTGAAGTGACTGTCTTCCTCGGTGTATGTTCTTGGCACCTTTGTCAAAAGTGATTTCACTGTAGGTGTGTGAATTTGTTTCTGGATTCTCTATTCTGTTCTATTGGTCTACCTGTCTGCTGTTTAACGTAATTTGAAGTTAGGTAATATGATTTCTCCAGTTTTGTTCTTTTTGCACATGATAGCTCTGACTATTCTGGGTCTCTTCTGTTTCCACATAAAGTTTAGGATTGTTTTTTCTATTTCTGTGAAGATGTCATTCGTATGTTGATAGGGATTTCATAGGATATTTAGGTTGCTATGGGTAGTACAAACATTTTAGTTATGTTGATTCTTCCAATCCATGAACATGAAATATTTTTTCTGTTTTTTTGTGTCCTTTTCAATTTCTTTCATCAATGTTTTATAGTTTTCATTGTAGAGATTTTTCACTTTTTTAGTTAATTACTAGGTATTAAATTGTATTTGCATCTATTGCAAATGGGATTACTTTCTTGATTTCCTTTCTAGATTGTTCACTATTAACATGTAGAAATGCTGTAGATTTTTGTATGTTGATTTTGAGTCCTGCAACTTTGCTGAGTTTGTTCATCAGTTCTACTAGTTTTTGGTGGCGTCTTTAGGTTTTTCCAAATATAAGATTATATTATCTGCAAATGAGAACAATTCACTTCTTCCTTTCTAATTTGAGTGCCCTTTATTTCTTTCTCGTCTCATTGCTCTAGCTAGAACGTCCAGTGCTATGTTGAATAACTATGGTGAAAGAGGGCATCCTTGTCATGTTCCAGATCTTAGAGGAAGGACTCAGTGTTTCCCCATCAGTATGATACTAGCTTTGGATCTATTGCATATGGCTCTTATTATATTGAGGTATGTTCCTACTATGCCCAGTTTTTTGAGGGTTCTTATTATGAAAGGATGTTAAATTTTATCAAATGTTTTTACAGCATCAACTGGAATGATCATGTGGTTTTCATCCTTCATTCTGTTGACATGATGTATCACATTGATTGATTTGCATATGTTGAACCATCCTTATATCCCTGGGATAAATCCCACTTGGTCATGATAAATGATCCTTTTAATATATTGTTGAACTCAGTTTGTTAATATTTTGTTGAGGATTTTCTTCATTAATGTTTGTCAGTGATATTGGTTTGTAGTTTTTCTTTTCTTTTTTTTTGATGCATCTTTGTCAGGTTTTGGTATCAGAGTAATACTGGCCTCATAGAATGAGTTTGAAAATGTTTCTAACTCCTCTATTTTTCAGAATAGTTTAAGTAGGATTGGTATTAGCTCTTCTTTAAATGTTTGGTAAAATTCAGCAGTGGTGCCATCAGGTCCCAGGCTTTTCTTTGCTGGGAGACTTTTTATTATGGCTTCAATCTCACTATTTGCTTTTGGTCTGTTCAGGTTGTGGCTTTCTTCATGGTTCAATCTTGATAGGTTGTATGTATCTAGGAATTTATCCATTTCTTCTAGGCTTTCCAATTTATTGGCATATGATTGCTCACAGTAGCTGGTAATGACCCTTTGAATTTCTATGGTGTTGGTTGTAATGTCTCCTTTTTCATTTCTGATTTTATTTATTTGGATCTTCTCTCTTTTTTTTCTCAGTTTGGCTAAAGGTTTGTCAATTTTATTTATCTTTTCAAAACACCAACTTTTTGTTTCACTGACCTTCTATATGTTTGATTCATTTCAATTTCATTTATTTCTGCTCTGATCTTTATTATGTCTTCTACTAACTTTGGATTTGGTTTGCTCTTGCTTTTCTAGTTCTTTAAGATGCATTGTTAGGTTGTTTATTTGAAGTTTTTCTAGTGTTTGATGTAGGTTCTTATTGCTATAAACTTTCCTTATAGTACTGCTTTTACCATATCCCATAGGTTTTGGTGTGTTGTATTTCTTTTATTATTTGTTTTAAAAAAATTTTAAATTTTCTTCTTAATTTGTTCATTGACCCACTGGTCATTTAGGAGCATATTGTTTAATTCCATGTGTTTGTTTAGTTTCAAAATTCCTCTTATTAATAATTTCTAGTTTTTATTTCATTGTGGTCTTGTCAGAGAAGATACTTGATACAATATCTATTTTTTTGAATTTTTGTAAGACTTGTTTTGTGGCCTCACAATTGATTTATTCTTGAGAATGATCCATGTGCTGAGGATAAGAATGTGTATTCTGCAGCTGTTAGATGAAATATTCTGTAAATATCTATTAGGTCCATTTGTCCTATAGTGGAAATTACATCTGATATTTTCTTGTTAATTTTCTGAGACAGCTGCCCAATGCTGAAAGTGGGGTGTTGAAATCTCCAGCTGTTATTATATTGATATTTATCTCTTTATTTAGCTCTCATACTATTTGCTTTACATATCTGGATGATCCAGTGCTTGGTGCATATATATTTACAATCATATTCTCTCGCTTAATTGACCTGTTTATCACTATATAATGACCTTCTTTGTCTATTTTTATAGTTTTTGCCTGAAATCCATTTTGTCTGATATAAATATAGCTACTACTGTTCTTTTTTGGTTTCCATTTGCATGTAGTATCTTTTTCCATCCCTTTAGTTTCTATGTGTCTTTGCAGGTGAAATGTGTTTCTTGTAGGCAACAGACACTCTATGCTGGGTCTTCTTTTTTTAATCCATTCATACAATCTATGTCTTTTTACTGGAGAGGTTAGTCTGTTTACATTCAATGTTATTATTGATAAGTAAGGACTTAGTCCTCTCATTTTCTTATTTGTTCTCTAGTTGTTTTGTGGTCTTCTCTTCCTCACTTTTCTCCTTCATTCCTGTCTTCCTTTTAGTGAGGGTGATTTTCTCTGGTGGTAAGTTTTAATTTTCTGCTTTTTATTTATTTATTTTTCTTTTTTTGAGACAGAGTCTCGCTCTGTCACCCAGGGTGGAGTGCAGTGGCACGATCTCGGCTCACTGCAAACTCTGCCTCCCGGGTTCACGCCATTCTCCTGCCTCAGCCTCCCAAGTAGCTGCAGCTACAGGCGCCCACCACCACAACCGGCTAATTTTTTGTATTTTAGTACGGGTTTCACTGTGTTAGCTAGGATTGTCTCAATCTCCTAACCTTGTGATCCACTCGCCTCGGCCTCCCAAAGTGCTGGGATTACAGGCATGAGCCACTGCGCCTGGCCTCTGCTTTTTATTTCTATGTACTTGTATGTTTTTCAATTTGAGGTTATCATGAGGCTTGAAAATACTATCATATAACCCATTATTTTAAATTGATGATAACACAGATTGCATCAACAAACTAATAAGCAAAGAGAAAACTAATAAAAACTCCACTTTAATTTATTTACCCCGCCTATTAACTTTTTGTTGTTTCTATTTATATCTTATTATGCTGTCTTGAAAAGTTGTCGTAGTTATTATTTTTGATCAGTTCATCTTTTAGTTTATCTACTTAAGAATGAGTACTTTACACACTACAATTACAGTGCCATAATATTCTGTGTTTGTCTCTATACTTACTATTATCAGTAAGTTTTGCAACTTCAGATGTTTCTTATTGCTTATTAATGCCTTTCCTTTCAGAATGAAGTACTTCCTTAGCATTTCTTGTAGGACAGGTCTGGTGGACAAAATCTCTCAGTTTTATTTAGCTAGAAAATTCTTTAATATCTCCTTCATATTTAAAGATATTTTCACTGGATATGCTATTCTAGGATAAAAGCTTCTTTCCTTCAGCAATTTAAATATGTCTCCTGGCTTGTAAGTTTTCCACTGAAAAGTCTGCTGCCAAACATATTGGAGCTCCATTGTATGCTATTTGTTTCCTTTCTCTTGCTGCTTTTAAGATCGTTTCTTTAGCCTTCAAGTTTGATTATTAAATGTCTTGAGGTAGTCTTATTTGGGTTAAATCTGTTTGGTGTTCTATATTCTTCTTGTGCATGAATATTGAAATCTTTCTCTAGGTTTGGGATGTCTTCTGTTATTATCCCTTTAAATCCACTTTCTACCCCATCTCTTTCTCTACCTCCTCTTTAAATCCAATACTTATTTTGTCTTTTTTGAAGCTATTTTCTAGATCTTGTAGGTGTGCTTTATTTTTTTTAATTATTTTTTCTTTTGTCTCCTCTGATTATTTTCAAGTACCTGTGTTCAAGCTCACTAATTCTTTCTTCTGCTTGATCCTTCTGCTAAGAGACTCTGATGCATTCTTTAGTATATCAGTTGCGATTTTCAACTCCAGAATTTCTTCTTGGTTCTTTTTAATTATTTCAATCTCTTTGTTAAATATTTTTGATAGGATTCTGAATTCTTTCTTGATGGTGTTTTGAATTTCATTGAGTTTTATCAAAACAGCTATTTTGAATTCCCTGTCTGAAAGGTCACATATTTGTGTCTCCAGGAATGGTCCCTTAGTTCATTTGGCGAGGTCTTGTTTTCCTGGATGGCCTTAATTCTTATGGATGTTCTTTGGTACCTAGACATTGCAGAGTTAATTATTTATTTCAACAGTTGCAGTATGGGCTTGTTTGTACCTGTTCTACTTGGGAAGGTTTTCCAAGCATTTGAAGGGACTTGGACATTGTGATCTGAGTTTTGGTATCTATAGCCATATCTACATTAGGGATCACCCCAAGCCCAGTAAGATGTGGCTCTTACAGACACATAGAGGTACCACCTTGATGATCTTGGATAAAATCTAAAAGAATTTTCTCAGTAATTAGGCAGAGACTCTTGTTCTCTTTCCTTACTTTCTCCCAAACAAATGGAGTCTCTCTCTGTGCTGAGCTGCATGGAGCTGGAGGATGGATGACAATAAACACTCCTGTGGCCACAACGACTGGGACCACACTGGGTCAGACCTGAAGCCAGCACAGCACTGGGTTTTGCCTAAGACCTGGAGCAAGCACAACCTGGCTGCAACCTATGTTTGCTCAAAGCCATAGGGCTCTAGAATCAGCAGGTGGCAAAACTAACCAAGCTTGTGTCTTTCCCTTCAGAGCAGTGAGTTCCCCTGGCCCTGAGTGGGTCCAGAGATGCTGTCCAGGAGCCAGAGCCTAAAGTTGGAAACCTTAGGAATCTATCTGGTACTCTATTCTACTGTGACTGAGCTGGCATGCAAAACACAAGACAAATTCCTTCCCCCTCTTTCCTCCCCTTTTAATAAGCAGATGATTCTCTCCCTGTGGCCACCACTGCACCAGGCTCAAGGCAAGTACTGTCTGGCTACTGCCAGTCTTCACTCAAGGCCCAAGGGCTCTTTGGTCAGCTTGTGGTGAATGCTGCCAGGCCTGTGGCTCTCACTTCAGGGCTGTGGTCTCCCCTGTGGTCCAGGGAAGATCCAGAAATGCCATCCAAGTGCCACAGCCTGGAATTGGGAACCCCAGTTGTCCACTTACTTGTCTACTCTACTGTGGCCAAGATGCTACCTAAGCTGTGAGACAAAGTCCCTTTTCCTCTTCCCTCTCCTTTTCTCAAGCAGAAGGAGCCTCTTTCCATAGCCACCACAGCTGGAAATATGTTGACACCTGATGTCATCTTATCTCTAAATCTCACCCAAGGCCTGGGTATCTCACCAACACTGCCTGGGTATGACCGCTCATTATTCAGGGCCCAAATGCTCTTGGGTCAGCAGGTGCTGAATCCTGCCAGGATGAGGTCCTTCCCTTCAAGGCAACGGTTCCTTTCTGGCCCAGGCTGTGTCTAGAATTATCATCTGTAAGCTAGTCTGGAATAGGGGCCTCTGGAATCTGGTGGATGCTGTATCCTACTGTAGATTAGCTAGTATCCAAGTTGCAAGACAATGTCTTCTTTACTCCTTCCTCTTCTCTCTTCAAGCAGATGGAAGGAGCCTCTCCTGGAGCTGCAAATTGTGCTGCCTAGGGTTGTTGGAAGGGTGGTGTAAACACTCTCTTGACTGCTCCAGCTGGTGTCCCTATAGATTGCATGTCCCTCAGGTCCATTATCTCTGAGCCGAGCACAGCACCAGGAGTTGCCCAAGAATTACAGTCCTCATGGCCTAGACTGCCTTTGGAGTTTATTTAGGATCCCATAGCACATTAGCCCACAGTGGCGAGGCTTGCCGGAACTTGGGGGTTCTGATTGCTGAGATAAATGATTCCCCTCTGGCTAGGGCTGGTCTAAATGCTCTCTCCATGAGTGTCCACTGAGTTCTTTCCCAGTATTGCATTCCTCTGCGATAGGGCAGCACTGACTTCCAACGCAAAGTCCCACAATCACTCTGCCTCCTCCAAGCACACAGATTATCTCTCTTCACCACATGGCTGCTGCCAGAGGATAGGGGAGGGGTGGTGTCAGTGATTCAACACTGTCTTTCCAACATCTTCGGTGCTTTTTTCTGTGCTATGAAATTAAAACCAGGTACTGTGATTGCTCACCTGATTTGTGGTTCTTATGAAGGTACATTTTGTGCAGATAGTTGTTCAATTTGACGCTCCTGTCGGGAGGACAATCGGTGAGGGCTTCTATTAGGACATCTTGCTCTGCCTTTCCACCTATTTATTTTGGATAGTATAAAAATGAATAAAATGGTTGATTTTTTTTTCTCATATCAAAATGAATTATTGCTAATGAAATGAGACAACTATATTTGCCTTCCTTAGATACCTGCTGTTTTGGTCAGGATTCTCCAGAGAAGCAGAGCCAATAAAAAAACATAGATATATAAATAGGCAGACAGATAGACGAATAGATAGATAATATACAATATGTATGATATACATATATAGTCTTTATATATACATACACAGGTATGTATATATACTACACTCTTTACACACACACGCACACACGTACACTTTATGTATATTATAAAGAGAGAACAAGAGAGAGATTTTATTTTAAGGAATTGGGTCACATAAAATTCTGAGGCTGGCAAATCCAAAATCTTCAGGGTAGGCTGACAGGCTGAACATCCAATGAAAACTTGCAGCTTGACCCTGAAGGCTATCTGCTGGCAGAATTCCCTCCCTTTCATAGTGGTTGGTGGAGAACATCAGTCTTTTCATCTTAAGGCATTCAATTGATTGGATGAGGCCCAACCACATTAGGGAGGACAATCCATTTTATGCAATGTTCACTAATTTAAATGTTAATCCCAATCTAATAAACAATCTCCTCAGAAACAAATAAATTAGTCTTTTAACTAAATATTTGGGTACCATGGTGTAGCCAAGTTGACATACAAAATTAACTATCATACCTGTCTTCACTGCCCCATCCTACCCCCCCACACAGAGTACAAATAGTACTAGGGTTATTTAATCCATTGAAAAAATTTTACATGAATTCCCAGGGATGATAACTTAAATTCAAAATGAAAGAGAGAAGTTTTGGATTATGATTTTAAGTCTTTGTAAATTGGTATGAGGGGGAGGGTGAGCTGCGTAATTTAATTTTTTATTTTATTTTTCTTTGTTATTAATAGAATTGGTTATTCTATAACTTTACTTAACATTTGTGCTAATTCATCTATAATGCATTTCTGCTATTCATTCATTTATTTCTGTTGAGGTATTATTCTTTTTTCTTATTGATTTATATGATCTCTTTATAATACATGTTTCACTTTTTTGCTTCAAATATTTTCTACATTCAATTTTTTATACTACATTTTAAATTTTGCTTGCAGTCAAGTGCATCCAGATTTTTTAAAAATTATTTATTCTGTTATTTTGTGCTTAGAAAATACTTGCCTATACCAGAATCAATTAAAAATCCATCTGGATTTTCTGTTTCCTATGGCTTAATTGTTTGTATTCAACTCTTTAAATCATATTTTAACAGTTTGAAATTATATTATAGATGCAGTTTTACATTCTACTTTATTCATTTAATATTATATATGGAGCATTTTCCTATAAAATAAAATTTTATTTACTGTATTATATAAGCTGAGGATATAATTTATAGTTTTCCAAATTTCTAGTTTTCTCAACATTGTTGACTTGTTGACTTTCTTTAACCTAGCTTAAGTTCTTGCATACTATTCCTAACTCAATGATATTAAGGTTACTTAATATTTCTGTCATTAAGCATTTTTTGTACATTATAAAGTCTTTGTATATAATGTAGGGATATTAATAATACCAAAATCAGGTTTGTTGAGAAGATTACACTGGCGACTTTATACATATTTCAGTAAAGTTTTGTAACTTTATTACTACAGATTTTATAGTGGGTTTTCTTGTTGTTGTTTTTAATGCTGTTCTCAGGATTTTATATTTCTAATATTGTGTGGTTGTCATGTTGTTCTTATGACTGGGAATTTTTTTTCTATTATATTTTTACTTAAACCATAAAGGAAAGCTCACTTTTTAAAAATTCATTCGTTCCGTATCTGACAATGTAGCTGAATTTTATTTTTATATTTGACCTTGCACTTTATTTTCATGAGTCACTTAGGGGTGTGTGTGTGTGTCTTAATATATATATGTAAATATATAGAGAGATATAGATATAGATATAGATATAGATATAGATAAAATTGTAGGATCAGAAAGATTTACAAGCATCCTGACTCCAGATTACAGAGTTTTCTCTAATATATTCTCCTATTGCATCTTTCTTTAAACATTTTTATGCTTTTCTAATTTGTCAGCAATTAATCTTATTGCTTTGATGATATAGTTGACTTATAAATTCCCAATTATGTAATGTACCATGCTTTTGTAGAATGGCGCAAGTCTAATAGTACCTTCTCAGTTTATGTTTTTTGGTTTTCTTTGAAGTGAAATAGCAGTTTATATTCTTTAGAAGGAATATGGCGAAAAGCATTCATTAATTCAACTAATATTTTTATGTTAGAAATAGAGGCAGCTTAGCCATTTTATAGGGTACCACAATACACAGTTGTTTATTTTGTATACATCTGGTTTTCATTTAGGCCTCTATTATACTTGGCTTTAATAAATCTGATGTAAATTAGTTGGTGAAATACTATTTCATGTTGTGATTTTATTTCCTTGAGTATCTTTTTACCAAAAAATACTAGAAAGAAAACTATATTGATTTAATTAAAAATTATATTTTTAAATTGCTATTTGAGGAATCACATCCAGGACTAAACAACCACTCCATAAACTTAAATAACAATTGCTTTTCTGTAAAAAGAAGAAAGCCATTAAGAGATTCAACTTCTACTACATTGTTAAACCCTGATTCTTACTTGCAGAGTTGTTTTAATTGTGTGCCATAAGTTCCTCCTCCCATTGATAAGCGATCGCATTTATTTGAGTTGCAGTACTATATGTAGATTAAAAAATACTGTTTCCAGGGACTAAGCCCATGTAATTCCATTACACGATGGCTGATCCAGTGCAACACCTATGAAAAGGAGTGCAGGGTCATTGCCAGCTTTCCTCTCAACTTGGCATAACTGAGCTGCTATCATCAAAATGACAAACAAAATACTATTTTCAAATGAGCCATTAAACAGAAAACTGTTTCCTATTGGTATGAAACCATGATTTAGTCACCTTAGAAATACTGCTGATATTCTAATCACTAAAACTAAAAGTCTGCTCTTATTCTTATTTTTATCCCTTTCACACCTATGGCAGACATGGATCATCATCATTGAATTCTCTTTTGCTTGGTACAAGCTAATCCTCCAGCCTTCTAAACACAATGCTCCAGATGGCTATAATTAATTAATTAAAATTGGCACTTGAGACGAAACCTATTTACCTAGTTGCTAACTCATAATTTCTATTGACCACAGCAATAAACTTGGTGATTATTCTAGGTTAATTTTAGTCTTGGAGGCTTTTCTGTTCAATTTTGTATAAATGAAGTACTGTGTGTCAACTTCTATTTTCCCTTTGAATTTCATTACTTAAAACTAGTACTGGAAACAGGGTATCTTCATTTCAAAGGCAAAGTGGAATTTAGACTTAATAATATAGGTCCAGATTTGTACACTGTTTGCCCAGAGAAGGAGATTAAAAAAGAGTTAAAATTATTTTACAGGTGATGAAAATTTGCAGGATGAAATTCTTATTCTTTAAAGTTTTTGGTGTTTTGACTTTTGTCTCTGCATTATCCCAGTTTTCTTTCTACATCTCTAACCAACTTTACATCTTGTGAAATATGCACTTACGTTTCTGAAATAGTTCAGTAACATAAGTTAAAGAACTAAAATCAAGTAATGGCAGTAAGTTTGGAGAAAAAGAATGGAATACAAGCATTCAGGAGTTAGAAATTAAGAGATTTAGTAACCAATTGGAGGGGGATGCTGAGGAAAGGAAAGATTCATGGGTAACTCTGAGGCTACCCTGGGTCAGAGTGAGGCAGGCTTTTTTAGAGATAATATTAGGACTCTGTAAGATCACGGAGGAGGAAGCATTTTCTTTCTGCTTGGGGTGGGGTGATGCCTCAGGAAAGGCTTCTCTATATAGTAGTAATCTCTGTTGCAACACAGGACTATGTTGTACAGAATTAACCTGTGGTGTTGGTTCAATAGGCATAATAGCTAATAAAATTTTACAATGTAAGATTTGTTGTAATTGAAGTGAAAGGAAACCAGCATTCTTGACACTCATTAAAGGCCCTATATTTATTAATTAAGTCATTCAAATAATATTTGTTGAGGACTTTTTATGCACCTAACCCTGAATCAGGTGCAGGGGACACAAAGATGAACATCACATTGACCCTGCCCTCAAGGATTTAGTGATCCGGCAGAGAAAGCACATAAACAACCAACTGCAATACACCTGAAATAAACTAATCCCTATCTGTGCATGATAAAAGATCACATTCAAGGTGATGCTGGGCAGGTGAGCCCCAAAACTGGGGCTTGGCCCAAGAGGGTTCTTGGCTTTGCCCAGGAAAGAATTTAATGGTGAGCCAGTGGTGTTAGACAGCAACATTTATTGAAGTGGCAGTGTACAGGAGCAGCAGAGGTACTGCACTTGCCCAGGGCATCAGCTCAGGGCAGTTTTGCAATCTTATTTGTACTTATTTTTAATTATATGCAGATTAAGGGACAATTTTGGGTTGTCGGGTCATTGCCATAGTAAGGGTGGTAATTTTTGGATGTTGTCATGATGGTGATAAACTGCCTTGTCACTCTGATGGGCACGTCTTATGGAAAGCTGCTTCCACCCTGTCCCTGTTTTAGGCAGTCCTTAATTTGGTCCGATGTTTGAGGTCTGAGCTCCCACCTTCAGAGTCAAGTACTGCTTCCTACCTCAGAAGAACAAAATCCTTAATTTTTTTTTCTTCAGGCAGAGTTTCATTCTGTTGCCCAGGCTGGAGTGCAGTGGTATGATCTCAGCTCACTGCAACCTCTGCCTCCCGGGTTCAAGCAATTCTGACTCAGCTTCCAGAGTAGCTGGGATTACAGGTTTGCGCCACCACGCCCTGCTAATTTTTGTATTTTTAGCAGAGACGGGGCTTCACCATGTTGGCCAGGCTGGTCTCGAACTCCTGACCTCAGGTGAGGTGCCCTCCTTGGCCTCCCAAAGTGCTGAGATTACAGGTGTGAGCAACGGTGCCTGGCCCCAACATCCTTGAGTTTAATTAAAGGAAATATAATATTATCTTGGTCCATCTAATTTACGTTTTTAATTATATTTTTTAGGTGTCAAATAACAACTGTATATATTTATGGGGTAAAATGCAATACTTTGATGTATGTGTACATTGTAGAAAGATTCAGTCAAGCTAATTAAAATATCCATATCCATTGCCTCACCAACTTATCACTTTTTTGCGTAGGGTGATCATGCTTAAAATCTATTTCTTTAGCAATTTTGAAATATATAACACATTAACTGTGGTCACCATGCCGTGCAATAGTAAATATTTCTGCATTATTCCTCAGAAGTCTCCTCATTATTTTACAGTTTCTATTTACCTTTTCTCTTCCATTTTCTGTAAGCCTTCAAAATTCCCTCAGTTGCCACCTTGTCACTTTTTTTTTACTTACTTTCAAAGCATCTTTTAAACACCCATGAGCCATAATTTAGGAATGACTGACCACATATAGTTTTGTGTATCATCCTCCTTGTTTTAAATTTAATATTCCAATTTAAAATTTGATCCAAAATGTGTATTTAGAAAAATTCAGAAAGTTTATCCCATTTTATAATGTATTTTAGAAACAGCAAAATCTTAGAGATTTGATAATCCCACATATCATGTAATGAGCAGAACAAGCTGTCAAAAGAACAAAGAATGGACTAGGTCTCCAAAAGCTCATTTACAGAAAATGAAAAGGATAAAAAAAAAAATGCATTTGATTTGACAAGTTGTTACAGCGCTTATACTAACATGACAGAAAATATAATAAAATTGGTTCAACTATTACACTTTCATTTATTCCAAGGACTATGACCAAGTTTCTACATGTTGACTTACAGCTTATGTACCCACTTTTGAGGTGTGATTTGGGAAGACCTAAAAGTTCCCATTATTTCTGTACTTTATACCACAAACACAACACACTATCTAAAATTTCTATCATTAGATATACTCCCTTAGGTAAAGCAATGGGCAGATGTCCTTTTTAAATGCCTGGGGTAATTAACACAGAATTCTTCAGGAGCATTAAAATATGAAATAGAAATTCTTTATTTAGACTAGCTCATGCAGGGATGTGCCTGGAGGTGGAAACTCAAGATAAAGGGTGAAACAGAGAAAGTTTTGTTGGGACTGGGTATCAGAATACACCTCTGCATAAGCCTGAAGGAACAAACTGGGGACCAGCCAGAGACAGCATGGAGACATGAGGGGCTGGTGCAACTGTAGTGGGACATTTGGAAGAGGGGTGCAACATTTATTAAAGAAAGTAAAGAGCACAAATGTTAAAAATTTGCTTATTTACCATTTTGAAATAAAACTACCCTCTAAATCACCTCCTCCTATCTTGACACTACCACCATTTTCTCTTGTAAGTCTGCGCCTCCACAGACTTTTTTATCTTTCATGGCTCAAATCACAGTTCATAATTGAATACTTGCTTGAATCCTTACTTGTGAAGTCCAGTTTCCCCCACAGGTTGTAAATGTCATTAGGCATAGTTATCCTGGCCCCTTATTTTCATTAGTGTGCATTTGACAGCCTAAAAATTTATGCACACAATACCTAAATTTAACTGTTTAATTTGCCCGGTAAACATTTATCAAGTGCAATGATTAAAAGGATAGGATATGAAGTCAGACAGTCATGAATTTGAATACCGGCTTTACCACTACGTAGTATATTATTTGTTCTTGCTATTAAGAATCTTTTTTTCCAGTCTGTAAAATGATAATAGCCCCCATTTTATGTAGAAGTAACTAAGATATTGAATGTAAAATATTTTGCACCATGCCTGGCATATAGCAAATGCTCATTAAATAATAATAAATATAAAATTATTATAATAATTTTTATTTAAAGCAGATAACTACTCATAATATAATTGATATAAAAGAGTATCTCACTGTGTTATTAACTTTCATTTTCCTAATTACTTGTAAGCCATTTGTGTTTTCTCTTGTGAAAAAAAATCTTTTACTCATTTTGCTATTGGGCTTTATGACTTTTCTTTTCTTTTTCATATTGGTATCGGTCATCCCTAAGATCTATACATAAATCCTGGACGCTAATATTTTGTTGATTATATATGTAGCAAATATCTCCTCCCAGTTATGGCTTCCCTTTTTCATTTTCATGGTGTTTTGGATGAACAAAGTTTTGACGAAATACAATTCAAAAATCTTTTTCTGTATGTATTTGAAGACATTTTCTTTTAATTTCTTCTGAGATTTTAAAAATTTGACTTGAACTTTTAAGTTTTTAATACATATGGAATTTAGTTTTACATATACTGTGAAGACTTGATGAATTTTTTTCACATTCAGAATCAATTGTCAAAATAATTAGTTTATCCATTCCTTATTGATTTGCAATGCCAACTCTTTATAACTTTAGGTTTAATATTTATGTGAACTTCTGGGCTCTCTACTTTGTTCTGTTGATTACTATGTCTATTCTTATGCCAAAACATACTGTTTTAAATACTGTCTTTGCAACAAATTTGATATATTGCAGGGCAAATGTCTCCGACTTGATTTCCTTATACAGTGTTTTGACTAACTTTTGCTACTTGTTTCTAAAATTTAATTTTATAATCATTTTTCCTAAGTTCCCTAAAGTGCACTGTTGATGAGAATTGCCTAGCTATAGATTAATTTGTGAAAAATTGACATTATGACATTGATTCTTCATAGGCGTGGCCATGGTTCCTTACATATTTAGTTAGATCTCATTCAGTATATTTAAAGAAGTCTTCCAATTTTCTCTGTATATATCCTACTCAACTCTTTAACAATAGTTCTTTCAAATTATCTTATAATTTGATGCTTTGTAAAAAAGTTTTTTACAGCTGCGAACAATGTATTTCCAGTGAATAAAATTATAATTGATTTCTAAATATCAATCTTACATGCAGCCTTTGTCAAAAGTTTCTCATTATTTCTTGTAACTTAACAGTAAATTATCTTGTATTATCTATATAAATAATCAATGGCAGGTTCTTTACTTTGACGTGTATGTATTTTTTTCTATATGTGAGTTTTTTCCTTATCTCACTACATTGCTCAGGCCCTCCCATATAATGTTGTATAACTACAGCTCGCTGGCCAAATCTGGGCTGCCACTTGCTTTGTTACTGCTCATGAGCTAAAAATGGTTTTTATATTATTAAATAGTTTGTAAAATATCAAAGGAAGGAAATATTTGACACATGAAAATATATGACATGCAAATTCCACAATTAAAGTTTTATTGTAATACAGCCCAGTCATTTGTTTACATCTCTTCTATGACTGCTTTCAAGCTAAATCAATAAAGTTGAGTAGCTGCCACAGGTGGTTTGGCACACAAAGATTAAATATTTAGTATCTAGCTCTTTCCAGAAAAAAATGTTGCCAACCTGTGTATACAGAAACAAGATACTGATTGTTATTATCACATAAATGAGTCTTGAATTTTTTCAAATGCATCTTCTCCATCCAATAAGATGATCAAATGGTTTCTCTCCTTTTCGGGGATTAACGTGGTGGGTAAAATGTATGTTTAGATTTCTTTTAAGTCTTGCGTTCCTAGAATAAATATCACCTGGCCATGATTAATTATGGTTTTATACATTGCTATGTTCATTTTACAAATACTTGCCACATATATTTTGCACGTAAGTTTATAAGTAGAATTAAATTCTACTTTTTGGTTTTTTTACTGCATTTATTGGATATTAGTTTTCATGTTATGCTTGACGTCTAGAATAATTTGGGAAATATTCTCTCTTTTTCTATTTTCTGAAAGAGTTGGCATACAATTGGAAGAAACTGTATCTTTAAAACTTGGAAAAATTCTCCTATAAGACTTTCAGAGCCAAGTGTTTTCTGTATGGTGGCAATTTTAAACTACTAATACAATTTCTTTAGTAATTGTAAGAATATGTAGCTTTCTATTTTACAAGTCAGTTTAAGTTCTGTTTATCAGGACTGTCTATTTCATTTCATTTTAAATTTACTACATAAAATTACTCATAGTATTATCTTAACAATTTTAATTTCTACTATGTTTATCAATTTTTCTTTTGTTCAAATATTATTAATTTTTTACTTTATTTCTATTTCATTGTGTTAATCCTTGTGGAAGTTTGCATAGTTTATTGGTCTTTCCTAAGAACTCTGTGAATTTCCTCTATCATATATATGGTTTCCATTTTATTACTCTTTTCCTACATTTTTGATTAGTTTATTCTGTTCTTTATATATTTTTTTAAATTTGGATGAAAAGCTCTTAATCTACATTTTGTCTTTTCTAATATAAGCATAAAAGACTATAAACTCCCTTAAGTATCATCTGTTTGCATCCTATGTGTTTGAAATTTATTTATTTAGCAATCAGTATTAAAGAATTAACTATTTATTTATTTATTTATTGTTGAGATGGAGTCTTACTCTGTAGCCCAGGCTGGCATGCAGTGGCACGATCTCGGCTCCCTGCAACCTCCGCTTCCTGGGTTCAAGCGATTCTCCTGCCTCAGCCTCCCGAGTATCTGGGACCACAGGCATGCGCGACCACGCCCGAATAATTTTTGTATTTATAACAGAGACGGGGTTTCACCGTGTTGGCCAGGCTGGTCTTGAACCCCTGACCTCAGATGATCCACCTGCCTCAGTCTCCCAAAGTGCTAGGATTACAGGCGTGAGCCACCACGTCAGCCAACAACTTTTTATGATTAATTTTGATAAATTTATTATTATTATTATTATTATTATTATTATTTTGAGACGGATTTTCACTCTTGTTGCCCAGGCTGGAGTGTAATGGCACAATCTCCGCTCACTGCAACCTCTGCCTCCGAGGTTCAAGCGATTCTCCTGCCTCAGTCTCCCAAGTAGCTGGGATTACAGGCGTCTGCCACCACGCAGTAGAGACAGGGTTTCACTATGTTGTCCAGGCTGGTCTCAAACTCCTGGCCTCAGGCGATCCACCTGCCTCGGCCTCCCAAAGTGCTGGGATTACAGGCGTGAGCCACCGCACCCGGCCAAATGTATTATTTTTAACTTTACTCATAAATGTCTAAGGAGATATAGACATTTTTGTTTTGTTTGTTTTGTTTTCTGACTTCTAATTTAGTTGTTTTGTTGTCAGGAACATGGTTTATATCATGTCAGTTCATTGTAATAAAAGACTTGCTTTATGATCTCATAAGATTTTATACAGTTTATGTTTTAATGTATATAAGTTACAAGTTTTAATGTTTCTGTATGCTTAAGAAGATGGTGTAATTTATAATTTGGGACATGTGCATATATATCTGTATGTACACATATATATGCATATATACATATATGCTAGATCAAGTTTATTAAGCCTGTCAATCATCACCATTATTTTAATTTTTGATTTGCCAAAATTGATGTGTTGATATCTATAGACCTAGATATATGTATATGGATATAAGTAATCTCTATCTAAGAACACTATTTGTCTTAAGGTCTCTTTTGCCTACTATACTCAATGTTTCATTGTGCTAGTATATGCCTGTAATCAATAATTTTTTTATTATTTAGTTTCTATCTTGACTATCTTTTAGTTTTTAATGTGTTTCATTTGAAATATATGTAAGCATTGTTTTCTAAATCTAATCTTCTGTCTGTCCTAACTGAAAAATGTAATACATATATGGTTATTGTAATCAATTATATTTTTTACCTCTTTCTAGTATCTCTTTGTTTTTTAATTGTTATATTTTTTTCTACTGCTTCCTTTTTCTCTCTACCTGCCTTTTTAGTTGATTGAAGACTTTTGTTTATTTTTTCTTATTCTATTTTTTCTGCTCCTTTTCTTGAAGGCCAAACCACTATATCTAACCTTTTATTTGAAATTTTATTTTTATTATACTTTAAATAGACCATGCATATTTAATTTAAAATATACTTGATATTTTATTTATTACAGCACATATTTTAACTATCATGCAATATACTGAGTTAGAGAATTTTAATTCAGACTTCTGAACTTCAGACATACATAATATTGTTATAAAACATTTTAGTTTCCATGATTCTTTTATACTCTTTAATTAGGTATCATAATTTTATTAGCATTGCTATTAATATTTCATACAGGGAATGTTTGTTTGACTTTACATATTTACCTGTTTTGTTGTTATTCACCATTCCTTCTTGCAACTCAGAGCCTCTCCATGAAATCATTTTCCTTTTTTCTGAATTACATCCTTTCTAGAATGTTCAATAGAAATAAACTCTCAGTTTCAGTTTATTTAAAATATCTCTTTATTATCCTTGTTCTGAAATAATACTCTTCCTGGTAGTTTTTGTTTGTTCCTGTGAATCTCATTGTTTCTACTATGTATTAATATATTCAGTTGACTAGAAGTTAATAGATCTTCATCTCTATAAAACTTGTGTCCCAGTTTAAGATTGCTTTTTTCCAGAGACAATTTGCACTAGTTTCTTCTGCAAGCCAAGGGGAAAACAAAAACGTAGGAGTCCTCAGCTCTACTCAAGGCTTAGAGAGTATACATGCAGAGATCATTCACTTACCTGGAATTGGTGGCTACTCACTACTCAAGTTTCACTCATGGTTCTCCAGATTCTCTCATGGGAATTTCTTATGTGTTCTAAACCCATCAATGCAATAAAAATATTTGTATAAAGAATTGATTTTGTTTTAAAATTAAAGCACTCTTCAGAGTGTCTAGTGAACTCTTTTTTTCATAATTTTTCATTACATTTTGCCTATTCTCAAAATACATGGAATAAATTAACTAGGCCAAAAAACTCAAAACCCTATCTATAATGTTGTATCTCTATGTTAGAAACAGTGCAAAAACAAAAATATCTTTCTATATTAAGAATGAGTATTTTATATTGAATCCAGTTTGGTAGAACTATACTTGTTCCTTGCATGAGACAATCAAGGTTCAAATGACACTAAGTCACATAGCCCAGTAATACCTAGATCTGCTTAGGTTTTCAAATATCCAGTGATCCTTCCTTCTACTGCTACCATAATAAATTTCCAGAGTGTGGTAGAACATCTGTAGTTTCCTTAATATGAGTCAATAGTATTCCATTTATATTAATCATTGCTATTTATGTTCTTTTTAGATTCTTTGAGTATCTTCAATTTAGTTCACAATGTTTTCTGGAAGAATGGTATTAGTTACTAATGTAGAAAAAGCATTGTTTTATTATAAATATATTTGATAATATTTGTCATAACCTGGATTTAATTATATATACCAGTGCAAGCCAGCAAATGAGTTTATAAATTTTGGGCATCTGTGACAATTTGCACTACTTTTCAGATTTTCTTCTTACTCTTGCCATTCTTCTAGTGCTAGAACAATTCTAGATCACTAACAAGAAGCTAAGACAATAATAGGGTCAGAGTTTTGCATTCTAAATGAAGCTTATACTTTCTGACCCATGATTTTTATAGCTGTAGACTAGTTTCCACACTTAGGCTGTCCCACATTGCATGATTGTGTGGCGTATTTTATTTACATTTGTAGTTGAATTTTTGCAAATTGTTTAAAACAAATAACTTCATAAGCATTTATGTTTACTTGTGTGTAAAAGAAATAAAAATGCTGGGGGTATTTATAATGAAATTTAATGTTTTAAAAGTAAAAATATACTATATTTCTTCTTGAAATTTTGAAATAAACCAATGAGCTCTATTAATTAATCTTTTTCGAATAATGTTTTTATTGTGAATTAATTTTAGGTAAATGTAATTTTTAAAGCATTTTCTTGATTTTTTGCATTAAAATAAGTGGGTCTCAGAAGACTATAAAGATATACTGTGGATAATCATCAGAGAAAATTGCTCAACCACAGCTCATAAATGAAAACCAAAAGTGCCAACTTAGACCATTTATTTGGCCACATTTTAAAATCAAGGGACTTAATTACTTTTGGGCAAAAGACTGACAAGCAGGCAAGGAAGTGTATGCTTCAAAAATATGTTCATCTCTATGTTTGACAGTGTAATCTTTCATATTTAGCTGTCATGTAATTCTATCTTCAACCATTTTTGAACAATTATTCATTTGAGAAAAGTTAGATTTTTATTGTGAGGGTAATTTTATTATATAATTTTGTTTTATTATTGGTTTAACAATTTTTTCAATCACAAGGAACAATAATTTTAGAATTAATCACATATGTTCATTCATTTATTTCTTATTGAACTGTTCATGGGATTTCAGTGTGAATTTTAGCAACTTAAGCAAAATATATAAACTACTGTCTTTACACATTTTTATCAAAATCTACCAGAATGCAGTAATTTTATTTCAGAACCAAATTATCAAACTAAGAAGGTTTTAAGTTTTGCAGGTTGTTACTACTATTAAATATGAAAAAAGATGAATTATTATCTGTTATATGTAATAGTGTGTATTATCATTATAAAGTATACAAAGAAATACATTTGCATATTCATGTAAAAGGATAGACTTGATTTTTAACTATTCAGTACAAAAATTAATAGTGTCTGTGTAGATCAGCTTTCTCTCTGTCATACCATGGTTTTATATATTAGCAGAGATCCAAATGCAGAATTATCGAATATATTATTTTTATATAATTAGAGTAATTAAATAATTCTTCTTTAATTTTCTTAAATGCCAGCACCAAAATTGGGAGTGCACGTGGGTCTTATTTTTCTTAAGTACATCTAAGCAGTTAATAAAAGATATTTCCAGAAATGAGCTATGTGATCTTTAACACTAGTCTGTGAAATGGATTTGGTAATAAAGAAATATCTCATTACTTTTGATATTTGTATATTGTACATGTATAGCTTTGTAACTGAGTACTATAAATAGCTCAGTATTAACTGGATTTTTTATATCTGTCATTCCTGCCTTGCCAAAAATCTGTGGAGTAGTTTATAATTGCTATTGTTTGGGTTATTACAATAAACAGAACTGATAAGGCTTATGCTATTTGCCTTGTGAGCTGCACTTCACATCACTCTGTTGAATTAAAATTGCATGCACATACCTTCACTTATCAGTTTTATCTATCTGTCAGAAATTGAGAAACACAGTATGCTTTCAGTATGTGAAAACTTACAACAAGCAGATTGAAATCGTAACCATTATTTGAATATTCTAGTGCAAATAAATGAATGTATTTGTGCTATTATCTATCTACCTTCTTTCTATCTAAAATAAATTCCTATAGGAAAAGCTCATTATTTTTTCCAGATGGCCTTTATCATATTTTGTCAAAGCTTTAAATATGATTTTAATTAGATTACCTAAGGTGCAAATGCAAATCTACAGGATACAGCATTTTTTTCTCTTCTTTGTCAAATGTGAGTAAATCTTAGAGCTGCTTCTACAGTTGTACTATTTGTTTGACTGTGTTTGTAGATAGGAAATACAGACTTCTGAAATGCCTTCATCTTCTCCCAAAATATTATTTGTAATATTTCTATTCTTAGGTTGCAGGCTTCTTACCTAAGAAACTTCCAAACTCTCTGCCAATTATATCAGATGAACTCTCAAATTTTCAGGTACCTGTGATGAATTAATCCATGCATACACGTGCATCTTTCAGAAATACTGTAACCTCTAACAGTTGTCACACATTGTCACCACCATGTACCTACTCCCAATTCCCACTCCAGTGTACTGAGAAGTGGTTTTTTTTTTTTTAGATTTTATTTTTTAGAGGAGTTTTGGGGCTTACAGCAAAATGGAGTGGAAGGTACAGAGAGTTTCTGAATACCCCCTTTCCACATACATGCATAGCCTCCTCCATTATCAACAACCCATGCCAGCTGGTACATTTGTTACAACTGATGAACCTATATTGACACATCATCATCACTCCAAGTTCATACTTTAGGGTTCACTCTTGGTGTTGTACATTCTATGGGTTTGGACGAATGTATAATGGCATGTATCTGCCATTGTGGTATCATACAAAATATTTTCACCGCCCTAAAAACCCTGTGTGCTCTGCTAATTTATCCTGGGAGGTAATTTTTACTTCAAAAATTTGGAATTGTTCCACACTTTTCATACTTGTCCTACATGTTGTATTGATAAAGATTGTTTATTGCAGCGATTCTGTTAATTTTCTGTTTGGATTCTATATCTAATGGGTTTTCATGTTGCATGTGGAGAAATTCTATGTTCTTTTCAACTACCAGTTGAAACTGGATCTGTATAAATTCCAGTTTTTATAAAGATGTTTTTCATCCAAAAAAGTATAAATAAGGTATTTTCAAAAATCCCTTTCACAGATTTGAATCCAGCAGTTGTATGTTTTCACAAATCCAGAATGAACAAATCATTATTCATAGACAAAGAACTGTGAGTGCTGTTCATGCACTGTCTACCCTGCCAGTTACTATCATCTTTGTATTCTAAAGGACTTTTTGTTTTCAGTATTGACTGGTCTTTGTTTCCTGGCAAAACAATTTATAGTTCATTTTCAGATAACTATACATATGGTATTTGTATTTTAATTAAAAAGACTGTTGTGATGTCTGATTCTTATAAGGAGAAATTCATTATAAGGACACTTCTCATTTCCTTGAAACGTTCCCTTTCTTTTTTTCCAGGGTTCTTAAATTGCAAAAGCCAGTTAAATGATGTGCTTTGGGGAGTTAATTTTTGGTACCATATGTCTCTAAAAATGATTTAATTTTATCCAAAGTGTGTTTTCAATGATATTTATGTTCTGTAAGACACAGACACAATTTAAGGAATTTTTAAGGAAAAAACATACTAGTCGTTATTTCAACACATTAGCATATGATACGTGTATAAGCTGACAAAAATATCTGTTTATTAAGGTTAATATATTTTTAACATCTGAGCTCTATGGTTACCTTTTGAAACTAGCAAATTCAAATTCTCATGAAAATATTTTACATATGGCAATCTTTAATTTCATATGAAATGTTATGAAGTCACTAACCAACAACTGTGTTAATTGTATGAGTGGGATGAAGGAAAATACCAATAATTTTATGAGGCAGCTGAAAGTAGTAATTTTTTCCTTAATGATATAAACTCAGTATTTCAGATATTTTATTTATTATAGGTAAGATCACATTTAGTGGGTATATAACAAAAATATTGTACAAAAAGCCATTTTTGTATTTTGGCAGATGGTCACGTATAATAGGATACCCTTAACAAACAAATTATAATAAATTCTCTGAAAGTAAATCATTCTAAGCCACAAAATGTGGAGGATGCCTTTCTTGCAGAGATGTCACCTTAACATAGGTTTTGTTCTTTAATGAAACAACTAAGCATGCAGTAATTTACAGAGTTATATATAAACTATAAGTAAACAAGTTTCTAATAAATTTCTGTGTAACCTTACCAGCTTTGTAAATCCTGACATTTTCTATATTTGTTTTGCATGTTTAAACCAGTATAGATGCATTCAAAATCCTCAGTCTGCCTCTTCCTATTATTATTCCCCTCCTTTCTCGTGGTTAATTAACCTTTTGTGTTTACCATTCCAATTTTTTTAATGCCATTTTTACATAGTGATAAAATTAAAACAAAAAGTATTATTTGTAAGATTTTTTTGTTTCTCTAACATACATACCACCTGCAATTTTAATGTGTTTATTTTATTTTATTTTTTTAGAGACAGAGTCTAACTATGTTGCTTAAGATGGTTTCAAATTCTTGAGCTTGAGCAATCCTCTTTGGCTTGGCCTCCCAAAGTGCTGGGATTACAGACATGAGCCACCACATACGGCCAGTGTGTTTATTTTAAATGCTGTGGTTTAGGGTATGAACATACCATAATGTATTTTTCATTACTTCAAAGACAATTAGATTGTTTCCAAATTTTTACTATAGCAAGTCTAGAGTATGTAGCTTTAAGTATAATTGCTGGATCAAAGGGAAAGTACAACTTCATTTTCAATACGAAATTGTAGTTTGTTCTCCAAAGTTTTTATATCAAATTATACGCAAATTTGAACAGCATATGAGTTTAATTTTTTTCACATCTTTACCAAAATTTGATATTGACAGATTTTGTTAGTATTTGACAATATGATGAGTTTGAATTTTATTTATTCATATCCTACTATTAAAGTTGAAAAACTTTTCAAATGTTTTCAGGCCAAATAGCTTTCCTTTTATGTGAATTGCCTATGTGTATAATTTGCCCATGTTTTTCTGGTATACTGTTTCTATTTTTATTATTGACTTATAGGGGCTTTTTATATGTTAAAGAAATTAATCCTTGTCTGCTGTGTTATTAAAATCTTCTTTAAACCTGCAGCTTATATGGTTACTCTGTTTAAATTTAACTTAAAAAAATTAAATGTGGTTAGATTTGTCAATTTTTTTCCATTAGAAGTTATCATTTTAATTTTTATTTAAAAATTCTTCCTTTCCTCAAAGCCATAAAGTTGTGTCATGTTTTTTTAAAAAATTGTTAAAGATTAACTTTCCTCATTTCAATCTACTTTACTTTTATTTTCCTTATGTTGTGAGTTAATGATCTCATTTTATTTTATTTTGCATGGAGCTAGCCAATTATTAGCCATCCTTTCCGCACTGATTTGTAGTGATATCTCTGTCATATGTTACATTTTATATGCATGTGTCTGTTACTCAGCTCTCTTTGCTGATCAAATGCTCTCTTTGGATGATCCCAATATTACTCTTAATTCCTACAGCTTTAAGATAAATTATATATATCACATGTCAAATTTTCAGGCTTGTTCTCTTGTTTCACAGTTGTCTCATTACATATTCTCAGTCCTTTATTCTTCCATGTGAATTTTAGATCAACTTTCTTGAAACCTGATGAGATTGTAGACTACTTTGTGGAAAACTGATTTGTCCATGACACTCTTTTCTCATATATGACCACATTATACCTCCAGATTTATTCAGTCTTTATTCTTCAAAATATTTTGTAACTTTCTTTATAAAATCTTGCCCATTTTTAATAGATATAAACCTAAGTACCTTTCATTTTATTTTATGGTAATAAATAGGATTTTTCTATTACAATTCAAAATTGGTCATATTGATTTATAAAAATGGACCGGGCGCGGCAGCTCATGCCTGTAATCCCAGCACTTTGGGAGGCTGAGGAGGGCAGATCACCTGAGGTTAGGAGTTCAAGGCCAGCCTGCCCAACATGGCGAAACCCTGTCTCTACTAAAAATACAAGAATTAGCCCAGTGTGGGGGCAGGGGTCGCCTGTAATCCCAGCTACTCGGGAGGCTGAGACAGAAGAATCGTTTGAACCCAGGAAGCAATGTTGCAGCGAACTGAGATCGCGCCATTGCACTAGAGCCTCTTGGATTTCTCATGTAGACTTTTTTTTCTCTCTCTTTTTTTTTTTTAGACGGATTCTCACTCTGTCTCCCAGGCTGGAGAGGAATGGCGCGATCTCTGCTCACTGCAACCTCCGCCTCCCTGGTTCAAGCGATTTTCCTGTCTCAGTCTCCTGAGTAGCTGGGCCTATAGGCAACCGCCACCGCGCCTGGCTAATTTTTGTATTTTTAGTAAAGACAGGGTTTTATCATATTAGTCAGGCTGGTCTCAAACTCCTGACCTCAGGTGATCCACCCGCCTCGGCCTCCCAAAGTGCTGGGATTACAGGCGTGAGCCACCGTGCCCGGCCTTTTTTCTAACTCTTATAGCTATCTTTTGTCCTTCTGCTTTTTTATTGTTTTGACAAGAATCTGCAATACAATTTTAAAAAGGGGTATTGATTTCTGATATCCTTACTTTATTTTGCCCGACATCCCCAGGAAGATTTCTGAAGTTTATTTAGTAAAATGTTTGATGGAAGTTTTTGGTTTATACCTTTTATCAGGTAAACTTTTATCAGTTCAAGTTGGATCCATTTTAATAAACATTTATCAAGTGATCACTGTCTGCTGACATCTTAAAATGGGTATTTTTCATAATCACTTTCCTAAAATAATTGTTGTCATAGCTATTTGATATAATCAATCATTCTTTGCAGCATCTTAGTTGTTTTTCCTTAAATATTCTTTTGAATAGTCTTTTTGTCTTTCGTGTGCAAACGTGTTTGTGTGCATATGTTATTTTATTGGATACTGGTTCTTCTCTCTTTAAGATTGTCTTTAATTCTTCCTTTTCCTGGTTCTTGTTTTTCCATAGGCCTATTAGCTATTGATTTCCCCGCAAAAAAAAATATGTATATATATATATATTTTTGAGATATTACTCTTTCTTAGTTGATCCTTAAAAACTTCTCTGTTTAAGAGGCTTCAGTTAACATGTGAATATGGATAAATTCAAGGCCTTTATGGCTACCTCAAGCTAGAATACAGACAACTGAATAAAAATAGACACTGTGTACAGCTGCTTCTCCTCATTTGACTTGTGGCTGTAGAAAACATTACTATTCAGTTTGCTTTGTTTACACATGCTGAAGCACTCCCACTTGCAAAATTTACCTTGTTGTTAAGGAATTCCTCTACAGTTCATCTTTCCATTACTTGCTTTTTGTCATATTTGTGGCTACTCTAATAGTATTAATTTATTATTTTCTTTGACAAACAAATCTTTGTTCATAGGTGTAGTTCCGAGTATCCTAGGATCTCTTGGGGGAAATAATAAGGTATTCTGAGAGCTAAGCTGGCTCCAAATAACTACAGCCTTGGAATAAGAAAAATACTAGAGAAAATTAAAGTGGTATTTTGCTGTAGGTGACTTTTCACTGAGATATCTGATTCCACTCAGTAAGGCTTAAGAGTTCATCCTACAGCCGTTCTTTGAAAATCGTTTATTTCTGGCTTATTGCTGTGAACTTTTCTTGTCTTAATAGTCTATTGTCCAATTTTTGTACAAGGTAGGCTCCCATTTGTTGTTGTCTTAAAAATTCCAAATTAAAACAAACTAGTAAAGTAAGGTCTGAGGTAGACAATAATTTGAAAACCTATGCTATGTGGTAAGGTTTTATCATGCACTTCTTACTAATGACTAACAAGCATATCTAGATGTTCATTTTGCATCACAGCCTATTTTCCAGGAAACTCTGTGGCAAAGGTCTACGGAACCCTTGGGTGTTTCTAGCAGTCTTTATGACTATCCTTAATCTAGAAGTGACTGCTAAAATATCAGAGAGAGAAAGAGAAAAGCCATTGAACTTTAACTGATATGGCATCATGATTAATAACTTAAACTTCAAGTTAGACGGAAGTGAATAACCTAAAGCAAGTTAACCTCTTTAAAATATAGATTTCTCAGCTGTAAACGGGGGTTAATCAAAGAAGCTATCTCAACAGGCCCACTGTGAATACAATCAACCTATGAACTGTGTTGTTTAAATAAGTCACATTGACAAGAATTGAGAAAGTTGACAGATTGTCTTTGTTAAGAAAATAGCAAAAATCTAATCTCTTCAGAGCCTCCACCCACAACAGACAATTTATAGTTAAGCATCATTTAGCAAATTGTATTTATCTGTAAGATTATGGCCTCTTCATTCAGGATGTTTACCTCAGCAAACGATGTATTTAGGTAGTATATAAAGAACTATACTGCAATATGTGTTTCAAAATATATTTCCACATGTAATTTCAGAAATGAGATATCCTGTTAGTAAAACTGATTGATAATTTTATTTTTTAAGCAAGTAAAATTTCCTTCACACTCATTTCATTTTTGCCCTTTAAAAAAATCTGTAAACTGCAAGGTCATATTTTAATAATAAAGACCAGTATAAAAATCACACAAATTTCAAACATATATATGCTATGAAATTATTTTCAGGAATATTTGTCATGGTTCTTTTCTTCTGCTATTAATGTTTACTTGACACAAATGTCAGCTTCTTTACCCTTGTCCACTGTTTCAAATTGAAGTAATTTCTAATTTAAATATACATTTGCTCTGCATCTTATTGTTAAAGCAAATTTAATTAATATTATTTAAATCATTGATGCATACATTAGGTACAGGGCTAGTGCTACCTCCTATGGATCATTCCTGAACCCCCAATACCCAGACCCTTCCCCTGTCCCTGAACAATAATTACAGTCTTAATATGACTCTTTATGTAGTTGTGAATATACACAATGAACTAAACTTTTCAAATGTCTTAATGAGTATATCAAGATACAGCATACCTCCCCACATTGACTGTCAGGCTTGGCTTATACTAAAGAAAACACATTATTTTTTAAGTTTGACAAAATTTCTCTTCAAATAATAATGCTAAGTTTTAATTTAGTAGCCCAAATTATCTGAAATGCCCATAAACTGGTTCTGGACAATGTAATTCAGCATTTAGTAAGCTGAAATACCTATAGTTTTCAAAGTCTTTTCTTCTTCCTAATCAACTAACCAAAAATAGAGGCTTTATTTTCCTGGGAACCAAACACAAATACATATGTGTTATTTATAACAATGCATAATGAGGATAATGATGGTAAACAATTTACATGCAATACCAAGTATTTACTTAAGTGAATTGTTTTATTGAAATATATATACAAAAGCATTCCCAAATTTTACATACACTCCTTATTGATGTTTTACAGAGGATCCTGCATATGTAACCCATCAGATAGCCACATTTTTCACATGTTTTTACTCTGGTATGAGGAAGTATTTAATATAAAAATTGTGTTTGATATTAAATGTTTGGATGTGAATTTTGTTTTTTCATTCTGCAAAATATGCTAAAAATGAACTGATATCAGCAATTATCCACATCCCCAAAACCAAGAGTTTTCAGTGACAGAATATATTATATTGTATAAACATATGATATATACATTCATTGTAAATATATAATATAAGCATTCATTATAAATGTTTGGGATTTTTAAGAAACTGTTTTTACTGTTAATTTTATGTTTATCCCTTTGAAAATGCCAAATTATAATAATTCTGTATGGCGTGCCTACGGTAACTGGTGAAGGGCAAATGTACATTGTTTTGATAAAACGTCCACTGTTTTCTTTTGGTTTTTATATTAAATTTCCAAATGATCTAGCACATGTCATAGGTGAATTCTTTCTTTTTCTGTACAGATCCTGTATTAAACATGTCACTTCTTAACACCGCGTCCACTATGCTTTAGTGCAGTGAGATGTTTCCATGTCACATGGTCAGAGGGAGGTAGATTAATAGGGAGTTCTAGCTGGAAATTTCTTCCTTGTTATTGTTCTCCCTCAGCAGTTGATGGCTAAGTTAATTCTCTTTAGTTTTGTCATGCTCTAAAGCACACATTGCCAAGCAATGGTAAGCTTTATGAGGAAAAAAAGCAGTGATGGTGTCCATCAAAGTCTTAAAGTTGCATTTTTAAACTTTGGCTTGACCTGATGTGCCATTCAAAACGGCTTCAAAAGATGATTTTTTTCAAGAAAGGTTCAATATGTCCCGAGGCTATCGGTTTTGAGTTAAACTGGGTGAAGTAGAAATATTTTACTCATCAGCTTTGCAGTCACAGAGTTTGCCTCAGCTAGAACAAAACTGCTGAGGCATTTAGAGAAAATTAACCCCCCATCCTGGCGGCCAGATGTGACTGGTTTCTGATGAATGCACATGAGTGGGCTGAAAAATCAAGAGACTGTGAAATTCCTGTCAGGTCCGTGCAGTGCAGAATGGGCTATTGACTGCTTTCTGTATTTCCCTCCATCATTCTTCTTGAACACTGCCATTAATTTCCTCTCCTCCTCTGACTTGTGTTTTCTCCCCTCCCTCTTCCCTTTAGCTCTGTCAGCTGCAGAGAAGGATGCACACACTGTGGCAGGAGCACTTCAAACTGGTGGTCCTCTTCAGCCAGATGAGGCTGGCCAACTTCCAGACAGACTCTCAGGAGAGTATTCAGAAAATATTAGCTGTGCAGGTAGGTGATTGCAGGGAAGTAGGAAAGATCATTCTGATCTAGATTGAAAAGCAAATGATGGGTAGTGTGATGAAGCATTAAAACCATATCCCATCAGAGTTTTATAAATTTTTAACCTCTTTAATAAACTGGAATTGCATGAAGGATGAATTCAGTAAGTTAGCACATATACCATGCATACTTTGGGAGAAAAGCGAGATTGGACTTATTTCTCACAAACCTCAGAACTGATTTTTATAAATACATTTAGTATAAATATTTTTTTTTCAAATCTTCAGGCTTTGCAGATGTCATCCAGCTGTTTAAAAGATGTTGACACAAGATACCTTGTGCTGATTTTGTGCAAAATCCACTTCAGTGAAAATAACCCTCTTATGTTTACTTAGTTTAACTGTTGTCTTTCCTTTTCTATTTTGCAAGAGGCTCATCCTAAGCAGATTTGGAAATGACTTTATTTGAAAGATAAGCAACTTGAGACTAGAAAGTAGCTGTGGTTCTAGATGCATGTGAGATTTTACTCCTTGTTTCAATAAAAACATTTAGCAGATACATTGTTTCATTTTAAGAATGATATATTTTAGAAACCCACATTAAATATGTGAAGACAATTCTTAAATATTACTTAAACTTTTAAAAAATTAATGTTTTACCATATCACATATTACTACCTGCATAAAACATGACCTCCCAAAGAAAAACACATACTACCTTGTTCTATTAAGTAACAAAAACTAGAATGCCTGTTCTATGAAAAACAAAAACATAAAATCACACTTTTCAGTAATATGAAATGAATGCTGAACCCTAAACCAAATCTTTTTCTAAACATTTTATTATACATGCACTTCATATTACTTTTAATTCAAGTAAAGGAAGATTTTGCAAAGCACTTGAAAAGCTATGAAGCGATTTCAAATTTCATTTTTGCTGTTGTCTATTTTTTGATATTTTCTTCTGAGGATTGTGTGTGTGTGTGCGCTTTATATATGGGTTGTTTTGACAGTGGGTTATAAGAAAAAATTTAAAATAATAGAAGAAAAAGGAAGATTTTGAAAGGCAGTGCTTAAAACATGTAGATTTAGTAGAAATTTATGTACAAACTTGAGTACAAACTACAATTGCATTATTTTAGAAGTCAGGAGCATCTTGTTTTCCTTAAGTCTGTTAAAACGTAACACATTATATTGTGGCTGGAACCTGTGAATCTCTTTTAAATATTTAAAAGTAATCTGCATGTTCTAATTAGTATCTTAGAAAAATCTATATTTTTGTCCAAATGTTCTTAAAAATCTACAAATGATAAATTCTCACTGTGAATTATTATGTCTTTTCAAATATTAAAAATGTCATTAGAAATTATTTGAATATCAGTAAAGTGATTCTCTAATTCATACCTTTCAATAATCCTTGTTTTAATTTTTATGAGAATCTCACCAACATATTGTTTACCAAACTTGATTTTAAATTGCTTATTTGTATGGCTGTTACATAACAGTGGAAATGAAGGGATGGGATAGGATAGGTAGGGAAACTCAACTACTCAACACCTAAAGACACAGCAGCAAGGTTGGATTGTATTTGGGGAACGTGAGCAGCATAAATTAGTGCCTCATTTTCTTATCTATTGGAGATGGCTTCCATTTAGAATATTTCAATTTTGGCTTTTAATAAAAATGTGAAAATACAATTTTCAAAATCTTACTACAAAACAGTGGAAATATGCAATCCTCTGGGGAAAAAAATAAAGTCTACAACCTTCAGCATGGTACACA
This sequence comes from Pan troglodytes, assembly GCF_028858775.2. NCBI lineage: Eukaryota > Metazoa > Chordata > Mammalia > Primates > Hominidae > Pan > Pan troglodytes. The sequence continues at coordinate 42,742,716 of NC_072415.2, read as the reverse complement.
ACAATCTTCATGACCCAGCTTGTGCTAATAATCCCAGCTTCATCTTCTCTCTGCTTCAGTTCTTTAATATGTTTCAGCCACTCCAAAATTCTTGCTAATTAAGAAACTTGCTGTGAAACTCATTCTTCTTCTTTTGTGTTTATACTCTTCCCTGTTTCTGCAATACTCATTTTTATCATGCCTGTTTAAAAACACCTGATCAAGCTACCATTGACTTTCTTCACAGAATTAGAAAAAAACTACTTTAAATTTCATATGGCACCAAAACATAGCCCGTAGAGACAAGACAATCCTAAGCAAAAAGAACAAAACTGGAGGCATCATGCTACTTGACTTCAAACTATACTACAAGGCTACAATAACCAAAGCAGCATGGTACTGGTACCAAAACAGATACATAGACCAGTGGAACAGAACAGAGACCTCAGAAATAACACCACACATCTACAACCATCTGATCTTTGACAAACCTCAGAAAAACAAGCAATGGGGAAAGGATTCCCTATTTAATAAATGGTGCTGGGAAAACTGGCTAGCCATATGCAGAAAACTGAAACTGGACCCCTTCCTTACACCTTATACAAAAATTAGCTCAAGATGGATTGAAAATTTAAATGTAAAACCCAAAGCCGTAAAACCCCTTAGAGAAAACCTAGGCAATACCATCCATGACATAGGATGGGCAAATTCTTCATTACTAAAACACCAAAACCAATTTCAAGAAAAGCCAAAATTGGCAAATGGGATCTAACTAAACTAAAGAGCTTCTGCACAGCAAAAGAAACTAGCATCAGAGTGAAGAGGCAACCTATAAAATGGGAAAAAAAGTTTGTGATCTACCCATCAGAGAAAGGTCTAATATCCAGAATCCACAAGGAACTTAAACAAATTAACAAGAAAAAAACAACCTGATGAAAATGTCGGCAAAGGATATGAACAGACACTTCTCAAATGATGACATTTATGCGGTCAACAAACGTATTTAAAAAGTTCATCATCACTGATCATTAGAGAAATGCAAATCCAAACCACAATGAGATACCATCTCAAGCCAGTCAGAATGACGATTATTAAAAAGTCAGGAAACAATAGATACTGGTGAGGTTGTGGAGAAATAGGAATGCTTTTACATTTTTGATGGGAATGTAAATTAGCTCAGCCATTGTGGATGACAGTGTGGCAATTCCTCAAGGATCTAGAACTGGAAATACCATTTGACCCAGCAATCCCATTACTGGGTATATACCCAAAGGATTATAAATCATTCTACTATAAAGACATATGCACATGTATGTTTCTTGCAGCACTATTTACAATAGCAAAGACTTGGAACCAGCCCAAATGGCCATCAGTGACAGACTGGATAAAGAAAATATGGCACATATACACCATGGAATACTATGCAGCCATGAAAAAGAATGAGATCATGTCCTTTGCAGGGACATGGATGAAGCTGGAAGCCATCATTCTCAGCAAACTAATACAGGAACAGAAAACCAAACACCGTGTGTTATCACTCATAAGTGGGAGTTGAACAATGAGAACACATGGACACAGGGAGGGGAACAACACAAACCAGGGCCTGTAGTGGGGTGGGGGGTAAGGGGAGGGAGAGCATTAGGACAAATACCTAATGCACGCAGGGCTTAAAACCTAGATGATGGGTTGACAGGTGGAGCAAACCACCATGGCACATATATACCTATGTAACAAACCTGAACATTTTGCACATGTATCCCAGAACTTAAAGTAAAATAAAAATAAATACATAAATAATAAAATATAAATAAATAAAACCACCTGACCCAATTCAATCACTTCCTCTACAAAATGATTCTGAGTCCTTCCCCAACCTTTCTGTGCAAGATGAATTAAATTCTACCTTACTTGTACCCTGTATATACCCACAAACCACAATTGTATTTTCAGCAGCTAACCACTCCTACATGTAGCTTGTCCTCCTTTCTGGAAGATTCTAAGCTCCTTCAGGCCTTTATACCATCAGCGAAATCCTTTCAATTCTCCCTGGGTTGTATTTTAGGGTGTATTGTAGCAAGGCCACTAGGGGGCTTGATAATACCCTATGTCTATCTTGTTTTCACTTATATCCAATTGTTTTAAAGGAAAACATGCTAGAGTGACTTAATGTATTTGTGGAGTGAATCTGCAGGTATCAATGTATACAACATGATCCAACATGACTAAAAATTGCATAACAGACCAGATGCTATTGGTTTTCATTTTCCTGTGGCTTAGTATCTCGATTCCTTTAAGTGCCAATGTCGAGGGGTCTAAATAATGTTTCATATTCTGAAGGTAGTATTAAAATGATGCCATAAGATTTTAGTGAACTATTCAATGCGAAAATCATTTGATGAAGGTTTTGAAAAGTAAATTGTATATAACCAATATTGAGGAAAAGCAATTCAAAAATCAGTTAAACAGAAAAAAAGAAATTTTGTTTTATCCTTGGCCTTGGAACAATTCCTTACAGGGCCACACAAAGGCGTGACTGGCAGATCTACAGTTGGCAGAAAACCAGGTGGGCCAGATAAGCTTTTGAATTACATGATCAAGCAGAAACCAATAAGATGAGTTATAACTGGAACAAAGAATTGGTGTATCTGACTTTGAAGCCCTTTATATGAAAAAGATTTAGGGATTTCAGTTGACCACAATTTTAATATGAGCGAAAGTGAGCTACTATAAACTTGGAACCAAAGGCCTGTCCCAGCCCTAGTAATCACAGACAACTTCTTGACTCTGACAGTGTATGGCATATTTTATATGAGGTCCTAACTTCATGTCAGAGCTCTTACGAAGTACTATTATCATTTCCTTTCTCCTCCCATTATTTTTTATTTTTACTTAATCTTGTGGTATTTATTACCTTTTTGGCATGTTATTTGGAAAAAAGACTGAGCATTAGCAAATCATTTAAATGAGAGAGTGAAGAAGCTACAGCATATGAATGTGGTCTTAGACTGAGTAAGCAGAGGCATTTTTATCTGGAAGGAGGTAAGTCCCATAAGATAAATTGCACTTTTTCTTACATTGAGTGTATCTGTGGTATTTCATACAAGTTTGGGAAGCATAACTTAAGGGTCATATTGACACACTAGAGAGCAGCAATATAAGAAAGATTAAAGAGTGGGAGAAATATTTAAAAAGTTGGAATGTTTAAACACGAAAGACAAAGGCTTTGGAAGGACAAATATCTGAAGGACTGCAAGTAAGGGTTGGTATATATAGTTTGTTGAGCTCTAGAAGCCAACACTGGGAACAAATCATGGGAGAGGTTGGAAAGTGGGTTTGGGTCAACAGGAATAAATTTTATAACAAGTATTTCTGTCCAAGCGTGCACTTCTGGTGTTCGGATGTTAGATTAAACAGGCCAGGTGCATTAGGGAAGATGTTACTGCAGTGATTGAGGGGAAGCAATTGGACTGGGGGTCAGTCCAGAGGGCACCTCCTCAGGGATGTGCTCCCCCTAGTAGGTTCCTATGACCTCTTTGTGCAAATATCTGTGTGTGTGTCTGTGCCTTCTCACCCACTAGTATGTGAGTCTTCTCAACTCAGAAAGCATGTCTTATTTCTTCATCTTCATCTCCCTGGCACCAGCTGCAGTTCTTGGAACATAAGTATAAAAATTTTGTTGAGATAGTGAACTGGTTTAGTAAGATTAAATGTGATAACTCCAAAAGTTCTTTCTACCTCTAGGTGCCTACAGTTCTGTTAATTAATAAACAAAAGCATTCACTGGGTGCTTTGCCAGGAATTCTGATAGCATAGGTTTAATCATTTAACACACACACACATACACAAACAACTAGATATAGGGATAGTTTCCTATTTCTGGAAAAGAATTGTGTAAATGAAGGAAAGTCAGGAAAAAAACCACAACAGAAATTTAAAATCACTTAGCAGTGTAATGTAAAAGGAAATCTCTGATTCTGTGGGATCTTTTGAAACACAGAAGAATTTATAGAAAACATGCATTTTGGACTTTTAATATATATACATTTAGAGATATTATGCTCAAGGAATAACATTAAACTCCTAAATATTACTGGTTCACTCTATATGGTAATAGAAAAAGTATTTAATTATAGTTGCCTATAATTTAAGAATATATACAATAAATCTAAAATTGGATTTTTCTAATGTAAATTAGTACAGCCATTATGGGAAACAGTATGGAGATTCCTCAAAAAATAAAACTATAACTACCACATGATCTGGCCATCCCACTACTGGGTATATAGCCAAAGGAAATGAAACCACTGTGTCAAAGACATATCTGCATTCCCATTCCCATGTTCATTGCAGCACTATTCACAATAGCCAACACTCGAAATCAACCCAAATGCCCATCAACAAATGAATGAATAAAGAGAATGTAGTATATCTACACAGTGGAATACCATTCAGCCATAAAAAAAAGGAATGAAATCATGTCATTTGAGACAACATAAGTGAACCTGGAGGATATCATGTTAGGTAAAATAAGCCAGACACAGAAAGTGAAATAACCACATAATCTCATTCACATGTGGAATCTTAAAATATTTGTCTCATAGAAGTAGAGAGTAGAACAGTGATTATCGGAGAATGGGGAGAGGCTAGAGAAGAGGAGGATGGGGAGAGATTTGTCAACAGGTACAACGTTACAATTAGACAGGAGAAATAAGTTCTAATATATTGCACGATAGGGTAACTACAGTTAACAATAATGTACATTTCAAAATAGCTAAAAGAGGGGTTTTTGAATGCTGTCACAAAGAAATGATAAATGCATCAGGAGATGAATATGCTATCTATCCTGATTATATAGTGTATGCAGGTATTGAAATGTCAAATTGTACCCCATAAATAGGTACCATTATAATGGATCAATCAAAAAATTAAAAAAAAAACAAAAGTATATATGAAAATTACAAACACAATTAAATTAGACCAATATAAAAAGAACATTCTATATGATTCCATTCAAATAAAATTTAAAAACAAAACAAAAAATTTGCCAGTTTCAAAATACTAGAGAAAAAAAGTACCATAAAAAATTAGATAATTCAAAATGCAAGGAGTACAGGAAGAGCAACAAAATGTATAAAGTAAGGCTAAATGCATTAATGATACTAATAACTGTAAATGGTTTTATTGCACAGTTTAAAGTTACAGATTTGTAGATTGGTCATAAAAGCAAAATTCATGTTATTTAGAAGAAATGCACTTCAAGCAAATAGAAACTGAATGAAGATCCTGGAAAAAAAAAGAATAAAGAATTTCAATTTTAAAATGAGAGAGAGAAAATTCAAGGAAATAAAGAATTAGAAAACTCAAATTTGGATCTTTTATGTTAATAAAAGATATAGTCTAAGACATCAATCCTGAACGTAATGCACATGACAACATAAATTTATAATATATAAAGTAAGATCTGGTTAAAATTCAAAGAAAACTAGACAAATCCACAATCACAATGGGAAATATTGGCACATCTTGAACTTTTTGGAAATAAAAAAAAAAAAGAGCATCACATATCAAAACCTGTGAGTTGTGATTCAATTGCAAAGAGATTCAACTTTAGAAAATATGTTAATGTAATTTAATATAAACACAGATTAAGGGAGAAAGGCAGCATAGTTTTAATCAATGCTGAGAAGCATTTGCTAACAATAACAATATACTTATTCTAATAAAAGTTACAAAATAGTTTACAAATTTAACTTCATAAAATGTACTTGATAATTTGATAAAGAAGGTAGAGATACCACTCAGAAAATGGACAAAACTGAGAATCAACAAAAAATAACTTTAGAATTAATAAGACAGTTATTTAAAATGGCAATCTAAAGTATAGTTTCTAACCATAATTAACAAAAATTTAGCTCAATCTTTTTGGAGAAAGCTACTAAACAATGCCAGAAAGACATAACCCAAATAAAAGTAAACATATATCATTTGCATGGATGAGAAGATTACATATATATACCTAGATATCAAATTTTAAATCCAAAATTTTTAAAAATCCATAAATAAAAATCCATTCAATACAATCATACTCAAAATCCGAACAAAATTTGTGTGTGAAGCTCAAGAAGGTGATTCTAAATGTATTTGGAGGATTAAAATCCACAAGGATAGCTCTAACACTTTTTAAAAGGAAAAATTGTTGTTGGGTTGGGGTGAGGGAACTTATGCCACTGAGTAGCAAAATATATCAAAAAGTTATATTAATTAAATTAACACAGCACAACATTAATGCAAGAATGGATAGAAAGATCTGTAAAACAGAATAGTTGATGAACATTTTTTAAAGGGTCATATAATAAATATTTTTAGTTTTCCAGGCCATACAGTCTCTGTTGCAACCACTCAACTCTGCCTTGTAACAGGAGAGCAGCCATAGACAGTAGTATATAAATGGATGCAGCTGTGTTCCAATAAAAATTCTTTTACAAAACAGACAGCAGGCATGAGGCTGCTCACTGGAACAAAGAATCCAAGAAAAGCCCCACAAATACTTAGACTTTAGAATATAGTGAGAGTAGGATTTCAAATTGTATATGATGAGATGGACTATTCACTTGCCAGCTATGTGAGATAAAAGTAAATATCCAAAATATACAGAATAGATTATTTTGTATATCTATTTTGTATATTTATATACATTATAGAGTAAACATTTTTAAAATCTATTGTTTAAAATATAAAATGTTGTATAGTGTTAAGGTACACTGAGGGGAATAAATTTGACTACATAAAAATAAATACATTTTCATGGAAAAAGATATAATTAAAAATTGATTCTATTATATATCTTATATATTTTTATATATAAAATAAGCATTTATTTAAATCAATAAGAAATAATATAACCCAATAGGAAAATATTTCAAGTTTCATATATGAATAAATGATATATGAAAAAACGCCAAATATCAGAAGTACAAAAAAATTAATAATATAAAATAATTTGTTTTCAGTCATCATGCTGGCATGTTTTTCAAATATATTAATTAGTGGTGATTATAGTGTAAAGAAAAGTAAACTTTCATATTCTGTTGAGGACTATGTTGTCCTCAAAATTTAAAATCCTATATTCCTTAATAGAACAATGTCATATTTTATACTAAAGATACACTCCCACTTGTGTACCAAGAAGCATGTTCTAAGGTTGTTCATAATATAGCACTAGTGATAGTGAAAAATTGAAGGCAATGTAAATACCCATTGAAGACAATATAAATATCCATCAATATATGAAGACATAAATAAACACACATATATCTAAAATATGTCAGGCTAAACAGGACTTTAAAAGAATCAGTAGGAACTTTGGGAAGCCAAGAAATTATGTCAAAGAAATAGTAAAAAGAAGAAAAACATACAGAATAACATCTTAACCAAATGACCTTAATTAGGTAAAAATAAATGCATAGCATTCTTTATTTCAGTAGTCTATATTTCAGTTGTGTGTTTATATTTTACCTGTAACTATCCATATTTAAATCTGCAGAAATAGGTCTAGAAGGATGCACACTTACTGACACAGAATTTTTGGAAACGAAGTAGGATTTGTGATCTGTGTGGCTGAAGGGATTGGTGAGAAAGAAATTTTGCTCATTTTTGCTCATGTATTGATATATTTTTATTTTGTTTTACAATTCATTTGTTAGGTAAATAATTACTGTAAGCCTATGTGCCGGTCACTGTTTGAGGTGCCGGGTATACAGTAGCAAGCAAAACAGACAAAAATCATTAACTTAATGGAACTTACCTTCCAGTTGTGGAAAAAAGACAGTAAACAAACAAGTTAAAGATACAGTCCCGCTCTGTTCTAATGAGAAAAACAAAATAGAGAGGGGGGCATATGAAAGGACAGGAAAGATGCTGAAATACATTCTAGAAATGTTTTTTGCATTAATGCTTGTGTAAATAAACAGTTCAAAGGGCAAACTTTTTTAAAAAATCTCTCTTTCTGTGGGATATTTTCTGAACTGAAAATATACACTTAACCGCTCTGAATGCTAGAGTCTGAGTTTTGGAGTAGATGGGTTGACAAGTTGGTTGCTGACTTGGTTTGTATCATCTGGGACGTGAAGCAGGTATAAACAGCACCTATCCAAGGGTCACTGTGAGAATTAGATGAGATGATGTATATACAATGTGCCCTGTACACAGTAATGTGCCCTGACTACCTTAGCTCACTTTCTTCTCTTTTTTCTCCTGGTACTGTGTTAAGACGACTCTGAAAATTCAACATTTTGCCAAAATTAATTAATCGTGGAAACATTCATACTTCCCAGTCATTTTCCCTTCAGGAACTGGTGACTCCATGGATGTCATTGCAAACTTGACAATTCAAGAAACTACATATAGGCACACAACACCTCTAGTCATATAATGTAATAAAGTAAATGCTTGGACAACTTCAATTTAATGATTCCTGCCTCAGCCTTTAACATATGCATAAACACATAAACAAAAAAAAGAAAACAAATGCTTAGTTAGAACATCCAAATTAATGAGCCACATTTAACCAAATATCTTCCTTTAGATGTAAATCAGCATTCCACCCTCATCTAAAGCTGACTATAGCTAATGAATAAGTGCCTTTTGCCAAAAGTTAGAGTCAGAAAATTCTAAGCTGAGTTTATAAGCTAATTTGTTCTACACCCCTACCTTTAGGAATGATTATCTTATTATTCTCCTGTGGTCAAATGCCTCTACAATTCCATTTTGATTGATATGGGTAAAATGTAAATTACCATAACATTCTGAAACACTGAATTTATTCTGTACTTATTGATTACCAATATAATGTATACAATACACATCATGTTTTTAACCTTAAGGAGTTTGCTGCTAAGTTGAAAAAGATCAATTAATTTCAAGGCATATTTTAGGGATTCCCACAATATGAAAGGCATTTTGCTAGAAACTTGTGGTCCAAAGGTATAAGACATACTCTCTGTCTTTAAAGAGCTTGAATCTCATAGAGGAGGTAGACACAATATATTGTGTAAATACAAATGAGGGCAGTAAGAAGAGCACTTAGCTCAACCTGAGAATGGAAGGCCAGTTCTCTGAAGGAGAGAACTCATAAACTACATCTTGCAAGGTGAGGGTACATCAACAAAAGGTAGTCGGGGGGTTATATAAACAGGGAGCAAAGATATATGAGAGCAAAAACAGTATTGTGTACAGGGAAAATGACTAACAATTTTATATTAGTAGAGCATAAAAATGCAACACGGGGAGCATCAGAGATGAAATGAAGAGGGAGATATAAAAATATTCAGGAATAATAATTACATGATTAAATATTACCAGGTACAGACAGTAAACTTTACAATTGGCCAGGAAATAGGAAGAATTACTTCAGCCTGAATTCAGGGAAATGCCTTTGTAAGAGTGGGATTTAAAACAGGAATGAGCAACTGAATATAAAGGGAAGAATGGAAACACTGTGAGGTGGGGAAAGGGAAGCAGCTCAAAGCAAAGAAGTATGAGGGACTTAGGAAACAGATTCCTGGGATATGGAATAGACATTCTTCTTTTGTTTCTTTTTATTTAATGCAGCATTTATCTAGCCATTACTATGTGTCAAACTTCGTCCTCCATGCTCATCCTCAGGACACAAACCTAGGCAATTTGGCTGTGAGGTACCTATTCTTAACCACTATACCATGGCAATTCCCTGTGTGTTTTTTACTGAGATTAGGTTATGTTGGAGGAAGACAGTGTGAAACAAGAGTTAGAGTAAGGTCTTTAACAAGTCCAGAAATATCAGGCTAATTTAGGGTTGATATTTCAGAAATGTACTAAATATTTAGTAAATCATTCTTGACCACTCAGTTACCAAACCGAGTGCTAAAATATCAGCATGCACTTCTTAGGTATTTTTTGTATAGTATTAATGTAACTTGATTTATTATCTGCCAATGGTGAGTGCACTGAAACCATAAAAAGTATAGAAATAATATGGCCATTTTTGTGAAAAACAAATTATAGATCCAATTAATTCAAAGAACCCCCCAAAAGAGATACACATAAAAAAATACCAAGGTAAATCATAGTAAACTCCTGAAAACCAAAAATAAAGAGGTAATCTTAAAAACAGCCAGAGGAAAAGAAACAAAAAATTACCTCTAACATCTTATCAGAAAAAATGGAGAATAGAAGACATAAAAGAATATCTCAAACTGCTGAAAGAATAAAATACAAAAACAATCAGCCCAGAATTCTCTACCCAGAAAAAATATCTTTCAAAATTAAAGGCAAAACAAAGATATTTTAGATACATGAAAGTGGAGAGAATTGTTGACCAGTAGATCTGAATTACAGTAAATGCTAAAAGAAGTATTTCAGCTTGAAGGAAATGACCAGAAGAAAACCTGTATCTACAGAAAGGAAGGAAGAAGAATAGCTATGAGAAATATACTGGCAAATGTAAAAGACTCTCTTTTTATTGTCTTCATTTATTAAAAAGACAACTGAATTTAGATACAAAAATTACAACATTGTAGTATAAGATTTACAGTATATATAAATGCAAAATAAATTCGAGTAATAGCATAAAAGATAGGAGAATAAATAGAATTTTGTGGTGCAAGTCTTAAATATAAAATGATTATGATATTGACTCATGGAGACTAAGTGAGAGATGTATATTGTTACTCTCTTTTAAAAATGAAAAGTGATATCACAAAAAAGCCAATGATCAGATTAACATGGAATTCTAAAAATTGTTTGATTAACCCTAAAAAAAAGACAGTAAAGGAAAAACAGAAATAAAAAATAAATAGAAAACAATGAGAAAAAATAACAATAGATCTAAATCCAAGCACATCAAAAATTATATCAAAGTGATTAAAATCTCCCACTAAAAAGCATATATTACATTAGACCAAGGGTCCTCAACCCCCAGGCTGCAGACAGGTACAAGTCCATGGCCTATTAGGAACTGGGCTGCACAGTAGAAGGTGAGCGGCCAGGAGCAAGCATTACACACAGCTCCGCCTCCTGTCAGATCAATGGCAGCATTAGATTATCATAGGAGCACGAATCCTATTACACATGCAAGGGATCTAGGCTGCCTGCTCCTTATGAGAATCGAATGCCTGATGATATGAAGTGGAACAGTTTCATCCCAAAACTATTCCCTGCTCTGTCTGTGGAAAAATTGTCTTCCACGAAACTGGCCCCTTGTGTCAAAAAGGTTGGGAACTACTGCATTAGATAGCATACAAGACTCAATTTAAATTGTCTGTAAGTGACACACTTTACAAAAGAAAAGACTGGTAACTTGAAAGTTTTAAAGATGGAAGAGTATACCATGCAACACCAAGCTCAATATGGTTGGTGAGTCTATATTAATATCAGATAAATTTCTCAACTAGAAATATCATCAGGAATAGAGAGAGACACTTCATAAAAAGAATTAATGAATTCATCAAGCACATATAAAAAACCCTAAATATGTATGTATCTAATAAAAGTTGAAAATATATAAAGCAAATATTGAGAAAACTTAAAGTAGAAATAAAATAATGTATAATTATAGTTTGAGATTTCAATACTCGTCTCTCAGGACTTAATAGAACATAAAGACAGAAAACCAGTAAGAATATGGAAGAGTTGAACAACACTATCAACCAACTTGCCCTAATTGACATTTAAGAAACAGTCCATCCCAAATAGCTCCATATGATTGTTTTAAAGTGTATACATAACATATAAAATTTCCAAATATAGACCATATCCTGGGTCATGAAGCAAGTATTAATAAAAGTAAAATGATTGAAATAGTAAAGAATAAGTTTTCTAACAACATGGAATTATTATAAATGAATAATAAAAAGATATCTGAAAAATCCCTTAAATATTTGAAAATTAAATTGCACACTTGTAAATATATTATGGGTCAAAAAATTAATTATAAGAAAAATTGAGAAATATCTTGAACATTATTAGAAAGTTCGTGCAGGATTAATCCCAAGTGGTGAAATTGACAATCCAAGGGGCATCAGGCTGAATCGATTTTTGGGGTAGAATTAGAAGGCCTGTATGGGTGACGCATAGTGCTGGGGTAGAGAGGAGTACAAAATGAGGTCAGAGATGTGATCAAGACCAGATTTCTGTGGGTCCAATTTAGGGATTATCTTTATTGCTTAATTAGCACCTAATTTAGCATTTAGCATATAGAACCTAGACTAGCACCTAGACGTATCCTGACAAGAAAGTTGAATAAATGAATAAATGAAGTTTTTCTTGACTGTTGATGTAACCAAATCTACTCTATTTTTTTCAAATATTGACTGTTGTCAAAATCTCCCTTTGAGTGTGTTTAAGAGCTCCTTCTTCCCCATCTAGTCTCTAATTTCCTGTTTCACCTCAAAGTTGTTTCCACTCACTCTGTTTCTAACCATTTATTCTCTAATTCTTTGCTTTTTATTCATTGGTTATGATACCTGTTTTCTGATTCTCTCACCTCTCAAAATATCTGGAAGATTTTGACAATATCCATGAGTGCTTGTGGATAAAAAGTGTAGCCTTGGATCACCTATTTTCCTTCCCTTTAAAGATAAACAAAAGATAAACACAATTCATATATTGATATCTAAGATAAAAGTGCATTTATTTCACAATGTGTCAATATGATGTAGCTTTAGGAGATTAATAAAATATTTGTCAATATTCAATTCCATGAATTAAATTATCTACTCTTTTTATTCTGTTAAATGACATATTAAGCCAAAATGTATTTCTTCCCTTGATTTTAAAATAAAATAAGCTTATTTCTGATCACTTTTATTGGAAAGACATAAATTTTATGTATTCTGATTTTTTCTTAGACTTAACAACAACAACAAAAGACTCCAGCATTTTTATTTTTTTTTAATTCACTCTATGCCAGCAGGACATTTTTCAAGTGGAAGAGCCATGTCAATGGTGTGGGGGAGAGGAGTTTTTCAAAGACAGAACTTTTCGTTTGAAAATTAGTGACTAATGGAGCATATCCAGTAGGTATTTTTCATACAACTTAGCATCATCATTATATAATGATGCTGCTTTGATGTGAGATTAACTCAGACACATGATTTTTCATCCAAAAGTATCAAGATCATAAAACAATGAACAGTGCAGTTATAACAAGAGAAAAAAATTAGGATACATTTTTAAAAGATAACTCAAAAAAGATGAAAACTTGAAGCAGCCTTGTTCTCATAAATGGTGCCAAGTCTATCATAGACCATAGACAAAGAGAAAATTATGAAAATGGAGAAAGGGACTCAGTAAAACAATGTGAGAATGGCATGTTATAGAGTTAAAATGAGACAGACTCAGTTTTTATTTTTGTTTCATAGAAAGTGTACACCAAATGAGAACTGAAGTTCAATGCACTATGTATCCTACCTCAATCCAACAGAGTCTCATAGGTTCTTAAACATAGGAGGCTTAACCTTTGGATTTTCATTCATGTAAGAAACTGCACATATTATCAATAGGAGAAAATCATCTAACATGACCAAACCTTGACTTGAAAACTCTTCTCATTCCTTTCCCCTGCAGATCCCTCAGTTGGCAAAGGGAATATTTTCCAAATGAGTGCTTATGATCTTGACAAAACCAACTAGAATCCAGTCAAATATAAGACATAAATTTACCTTACATTCACTTAACAGGTTTCAGTTTCATCAATATCTGACTTGATAATTGTAACAAACCTCTCAGATAGGATGGGAGAACTTGTTACCACATTTGGGGGATTTGGTAACTGAATTGTAGAGAGCTGAGTTACGGGTCCAGAGACTCATAACCAGAAAGTGATGAATCTGTGGACTAACACCTTGACAACTGTGAGTTCCACCCTTAATGCTTCTTAGTGAACAATCCCTCTTAGTTAAAAATCAGCCTGTGGTCACTTCGGTTTGAGCCCTTGTTTGAGTGACTCCACTATAAATCAACCCTTAACCAAAAAGGAAGGCAGCAAGCTTGCAGAATTAAAGTCTCAGGTTGGGACAGTTAAGTCAGGAAAGCTCAAAGGACATTGTCATTACACTACAGAATGTATAGACTTCTATGTACCTTAGTAGGGTTTGAACCTGCTTCAATTATTGCCATCAGGCCCTGACTTCGTCAAACATCTATCACTTTACAGTACACATTGCATTCTCTGCTACACGTTTAAACATAAGCTCTTTACCAAAACAAACCTGCTGAAAGTCCCTCTGTACTTGACATTACTTGAACTAATTATGGTATTTCAACACAGCTCCAGTAAATGTGTTGATAGACATATCATAGCTTATAAACACATCTATTGGAATGCTAACCATGGTTACAAAGCAGATTATCTTATTTAAAGACACTGGTTTTAAAATTTAGACATTTAATTTAATTATCTTTTCCCAGAAGTATATAAGGAAATCAGAAACCTAGTGTGAATAACATTATCTTCACAGAAATGAAAACTTGCAAGAGCATTTTTTGCCACAAACTCAATAATTTTAGTATAATCACTAACTATGTTTTTGTTTTACAGAACCAGTATGATTTGGAAAAAGAATAAAATTGCTTTTAAAGTACAAAAATAATTATGAACCACTTCAAACGTAATGTCTGTGTTTTATTTCTCATCAGAATTCATTAGTGTGTAACATCAATAATTTAGCCCATCATTTGCCAACACTGACTTGGCTCAGTAGTTCAATCATGTAACCCTGTAAACTCACTTTCCATTAAAATGAATGTTGCTGACAAAGGATAACTAAAGAGATACTTCATTTATTAACTAAAGAGGTACTTCATTTATCAACATTTTTAAATTAGGAGTTTGGGGCCACAGAAGCTTAGCTGGATGATTTATTTGAAGGATCTTTATATTAGACCTGAAGACTTGCTCCAAATCATACGATGCAACCCACGAAGACAATCGCATTTCATTTGTGTACTTGTGACTCAGGGTTCTCTCTTCAGCAGCAGGCATAGCCACCTGCAGAGAATCAAATGACCTATCAGGATGAAAACTTGACTGTGTACTAGAAAATTATAAAATGTACAGCATTCTTCTATATCCTGATTTACTCTGTTGGGCATATTTCTTACAAAATCTATAATTTGACAACTAATATTGTAATATCCTAATGTTGTTAAAAATTGATTTGAAGCATTAAGTAAACAGGCTAAAATTAGTTAATGATGAAGGTAAGGCTCCCTAATATTAACAACGTGTATTTTAGTATGTTCAAATTTCTCATCGTTTGCCCCTGACCTATACTTTCCCTGATACAAATGCCTATAGATGTTACCCCCACTGTTTTGAACAAGATAGTTTCATTTTCCAGAACTGATCCCACCTTCTGCTGCTATGTTAACATCACACCATTTTGGATGCAAAAAGCAAACAAACAAATAAAAACATCTGCAATGCAGTGAGCAAAACATGTAATCAAAATTCCTCATATATGTCAAAATTTTTATCTCCTAGGCTTTTAAACATATGATTTCTAGCAAATACCACAAGACTGCATGATCAGATCCTTCCTTGCTTCTTCTGTAATAAATTAAATGCATGTTCTTATTAAAACCTTTTTGTACAACAAGGAGGATCTCAGCATTCAGCCTCTAGAGTTGCCAGCTGGCATCTTTCCCTGTCTTGGATCAAAAAGTTCTCAGCCAGCTGATTCATTCAAAAGTCAAAATCCAGGGCTGAGGTTGGATTATGAAATGTTATCTTTACTGTATCAAAACGGCTTCTTTTTCTCTTATTTCATCTCTTCTCTTTCTCTTTAGCTTTCCTTCCTTCCTTTAGAAATATTTATCCTGGAAGATTCTAAATAAGAATGATCCTACAGAAATGCTTTCTCCTGCCTCCCCTCATCTTTTCTTCGCCTTATAAAAGTTCAGATGGAAAAAACAGCTCTTTCTAATATTATGAGCAGGGAATTACTCATCTCACATGACTTGTTAGTAGAATTCTGTAGTCATTTTGTGAAGAAAGGAAGCTGCGCTGCACCAATGCAGACAGCAGCCAGGGGTCTACGGTGAGTTCCAGCATCATTGCCTTGGCTCATGTTTCTACAGTACTTTATATTTTCAATTTGTGCTTATTTTAACTTGGGCCTCACAAATAACCCTGGAAAGAAGATTTTGTTAGGTCCATTTTGTAGATAAATTAATTAACTCAAATAGTGTAAGTGATTTCCCAAGGCCACTTACTTACAGCAATAATTTTACATGATTTATTATCAGAGGGGAGAAGAGGCAAAGTGATTTTTCTGTAGTAAACCTGAGGTTTGTGGATTTGATTTTGTATGTTTTTAACTTATTGTGGAAAACATGTCACAATCATGGCATCTGTTAAACTAAGTGGTTGTATAATACGATATGATGTATTATCCAGGCTTAAAGCATTGTGAGAGAAAACACTTTATGCTGTATTTCTTAGTTACGTAAAAAATAAATAAATAATTAGTTTAAAATTTGCAAAGAAAATTCACCAGAATGCACTTAAATTTACCATACACATGTAGAAATACAAGACATGAAAATAAATATATGGATGGCCAGGATCTTAGCCATTGAATTCCTCTCCCACACATCTGACTTTATTAAATAGAAACATTCTGATTGTTTTTATCTTTCTCACTTAAAAATATTTGTAAAATTTAAAAATAGAAAAATAGAAGAATATACATAACTCAATTTTCAGGCAAAACAAAATGAAAAAATGTGTAAAGTAGTGTTAGTTATAGGCAAAATTTTTCTAAAGACCTTTTAAATATGTATCAGGAATGGACCATGATGGCTAGCACATGGATTTTAAAAAGACACTTGGGGGAAAACAGTAATATAAGCCTTTTATGAGAAAACAGAATAGAGACTATGTTTGCAGTTAAGTAGTACCTGTTCTGGAATACCTTAAGATAGTGAAAACTTATACAAATTCCAGTTGACCTAAAGAGATTATGTAACACTAAGAAAATGTGAATAGAAACCAATCAGCAAATTCGTAAGACACAAATTATAAGGGCTAAGTGAAATATATAATGAGTTTACCAAGTTATACACAGACAAGTTATTTCTAAAAATCCTGAATATGTTGAGACATGACAAAGATCTGGGAGTGTATGTGTGTGTATGTGTGTGTGTAATAGAAACTTTTCATTAATTTAATAAATACTTATCAAATATCTGTGTAGGCATTTATAAAGATACAGACAGATATAAAGATGAACCAGATTCAGTTCCTGCTAAGAAAAAATTCTAGTCTATGATAGAAAAAATCAGTTAAGAGGCAATGTCAATATAGTATGATAAATGCAATGACAAAGAAAAAGGCAGAGGTGGGAAGATTTTCCATACAAAAGACAAACAGAGTACTAAGACCTAGACCTGAAAGAAATCTACACATTACTGGAATTAAAATATCTACATATGACTCTATAGGAGTACAATTGGGCTTTAGCTATGGGTGAGTGTGAAGAGAGAACAGGAGCCTAATCTTGCAGATAGTTGTGTGGCATGCAAAGAAGCTTCAATTTCATACTGAGGATATAGGGGAAGAAGCAGAGGAGTGGAAATTGATGTAAAGAAAAAGAGGGAGATGATAACATTTGAGTTTTTGAAAGATTGCTTAGACTGATATGTGGAAAGTAGAAGCTTGGATGGGGAGATGAAGGGGATGGAAATGGAGTAGAGGTTTCATGACTGGAAGTGAGGAAATTGATTAAGGTGCTCTTGCAGGAACTCAATTTGGACAGCTAGCATCCTGAAGTGATGTAATGTCACTGGAGATAAAGAAGGGTATTTGAGAGATAGCAAAGGAGTATGAGTGACAAGACTTTTTTTTTTTAAGTGGATGTAGCATTTAGTTTCTAACATAGATATTTCTTTTACCTTTCCATGAATCCTGGCTTGGAAATTCAACAAAACACTGTCTTACACCATTCATTCTTTTCTTCCCTCCTTTTTTATTAAACAAAAATTAACACTACTGAGTTTGGGGAAAGAGATAAAATGTGAAAGGAGACAGATATCTCTTTTGCCCCTGGGAACTGTCTGATACTGCTTTCTGTTCCTTTGAAGTCATTTCCATCACTACCTCCCAATTCTCTCTGCGTACCTTCAACTCTCTTATCTCATAAAAGAGAGAATATTCTTCCTGCTTCTACATATCCAGGCATTGTTTTTTCATACTTCCACCATGGCAATTGATGTATTAAGTTGTAACAGCTTGAATTTATTTCCCCAGACAGACTGGAACCCTAAAAACAATACCATATTCAGCTTTATATTCCCAATAGAGCCAAATACAATGTAAAATGCATATTATTTGAAATACATGCCAAATATACACAAATAGCATTTTTATGATATATACCTACAACATGTGTATATGATATATACATATCTTCTTCAGAAGTCTCTAAAATCCTTGTAAGAAGGGCTCATGATTTATTCATCATCATACCCTGTGGAGTGCTTAGAGGGCATACGTTTTAATAGGTTCGCTATAAATATTTGATGAATAAAATGGACAGTTCTATCAAAGGATTACCTGAGATAGTATTCAGGAAATAATCTGGTATTGAGTTAATTAATGAAAAAAATGAACCAGGGCAGCATTAGGAAAATATCAGATTTCATTTATTCACACTTGAAGAACTTTTTTTATAAAACATACCCAAGAGTCAGTGCATTTTTAAAGGCAAGTAGGGACACCATATTGTTTAAAGTCATATTTGAAAGCTCTCTTGTGTATTTATTTTTCTGCTTCCAATCTACCTGTGAGGCTAGGGAAAAAAAAAATCAAGAAATTGTATGAATCCAAAAAGTCATGAGATATATGTAAAAGGAAGCTTATGCATTAACATCTCTAGAAGTCTGAATGTAAAGAAAACTTCTGTTATCATTTTGCCCTTATTCATGTTATTATTTACAAGTAACTATATAATAACAAAGCCAAAATAAGGAAGTCCATTGAAAAACAATGTCAAGGCTGCAGATATTAACAGTGAAAAATTGTGTCACAACATTGTTTTATAAGATAAAAGAAGAAAAAGTATCTAGGTGTGTATGAGCTAAATGGGGTTCCTTCTTTTGTTATTAAGTGTAACATTTCTAAAAGAACATTTCTGTTCATCATTTTTAACTTTGGTAACCAACTACTTTTTGAGTGTCAAAGATGAGTTCAGGAATAGGATAAATGTTTGTCCTATATTATTATTATTGGAACCTACAGTTCACCAATGGTAAGGAACACACAGGCTGTATTTGCAATTGACTTTGGAACTTGGTAACAGGAAGAGGTTGGAACAGTTCGGAAGGCTCAGAAGAAGATAGAAAAATGTGGAAAGTTTGGAAATTCCTAGAGACTTGGAGGGCTCAGAAGATAGGAAGACATGGGAAAGATTGGAAATTCCTAGAGACTTGTTGAATGGCTTGGACCAAAATGCTGATAATGATATAGACAATGAAGTCCAGTCTGAGATGGTCTCAGATGGAGATGTTGCACTTGTTAGGAACTAGTGCAAAGGTCGCTCTTGTTATGCGTTAGCAAAGAGACTGGCAGCATTTTGCCTCTGGCATAGAAATCTGTGGAACTTTGAACTTGAGAGAGATGATTTAGGGTATCTGGTGGAAGATATTTCTAAGTGGCAAAGTGTTCAAGAGGTGACAGAGCATAAAAGTTCGTAAAATTGGCCAGGCATGGTGGATCACACCTGTAATCCCAGCACTTTGGGAGGCCGAGGCAGGTGGATCATGAGGTCAGGAGATCTAGACCATCCTGGCTAACATGGTGAAACCCCATCTCTACTAAAAATACAAAAAATTAGCCAGGCATGGTGGTGGGTGCCTGTAGTCCCAGCTACTCGGGAGGCTGAGACAGGAGAATGGCTGAACCCAGGAGGCAGAGCTTGCAGTGAGCCGAGATCATGCCACTGCACTCCAGCCTGGGCAACAAAGTGAGACTCCATCTCAAAAAAAAAAAAAAAAAAAAAGTTTGTAAAATTTGCAGCCTGACAATGTGGTAGAAAATAAAAACACATTCCCTGGGGAGAAATTCAAATCTACTACAGAAATTTGCCTAAGTAATGAAGAGCCAAATGTTAATCACCAAGACAATGGGGAAAATGTCTCCAGGGCATGTTAGAGACCTTCACAGCAGCCCCTCCCGTCACAGGCCTGGAGGCCTAGGAGGGAAAAATGATTAATGGACTTGGCCCAGGGCCCCCCTGTTCTATGTGGCCACATAGAAAGAACATGGTGTCCTGTTGCCCACCTGCTTCAGCTCCAGCTGTAGCTAAAAGGGGCCAAGATACAGCTCAGGGCATTGCTTCAGAGGGTGCAGACCCAAAGCCTTGGTGGCCTACACATGGTGTTGGGCCTGCGGGTGCACAGAAGTTAAGAATTGAGGTTTGGGAACTTCCACCTAGATTTCAAATATATAGAAATACCTGTATGTTCAGGCAGAAGTTTGCTGCAGGGGCAGAGCCCTCATGGAGAACTTCTGCTAGGGCAGTGCGGAAGGGAAATGTGAAGTTGCAGCACACTCAGAGTCCCCACTGGGGCACTGCCTAGTGGAGCTGTGAGAAGACAGCCACTGTCCTCCAAACTCCAAAATGGTAGATTCACCGACAGCTTGCAGCATGTGCCTGGAAAAGCCACAGGCACTCAATGCCAGTTCATGAAAGCAGCTGGGAGGGGGGCTGTACCCTGCAAAGCCACAGGGGCAGAGCTGCCCAAGGCTGTGGGAGCCTACCTCTTACGTCAGCATGACCTGGATATGAGACATGGAGTAAAAGGAGATAATTTTGAAACTTTAAGGTTTAATGACTGCCCTGTTGGATTTTGGACTTGCATGGGGCCTGTAGCCCTTTTGTTTTGGCTAATTTGTCCCATTTGGAATGGGTGTGTTAACCCAATGCCTGTACCCCCATTGTATCTAGGAAGTAACTAACTTGCTTTTGATTTTACAGGCTCATAGGTCAAAAGGACTTGCCTTGTCTCAGGTGAGTCTTTGGACTTGAACATTTGGGTTAGTACTGGAATGAGTTAAGACTTTAGGGGACTGTTGGAAAGGCATTATTGTGTTTTGAAATGTGAGGACATGAGATTTGGGAGGAGCTGGGGCAGAATGATATGGTTTGGCTTGGTGCCCCACCCAAATCTCAATTTATAATCCTATAATCTTCATGTGTTGTGAGACCAACCTGGTGGAGATAATTAAATCATGGGGGTGGCTCCCCACATGCCATTCTCATGATAGTGAGTAAGTTCTCACAAGATCTAATGGTTTTATAAGGGGCTTCCCCCTTCGTTTGGCACTCATTCTCTCTCCTGCCACCCTGTGAAGAGGTGCCTTCCACCATGATTGTAAGTCTCCTTAGGCCCCACCAGCTATATGGAACTGTGAGTCAATTAAACCTCTTTTCTTTATAAATTACCCAGTTTTGGGTATTTCTTCACAGCAGCATGAGAAGGAACGAATACAAATTAAACTATTAAATTTATAATAATAAAAATGGATGCTCCTATGATATCTCCAGATTATCCCTTAAGGCAGAATTATTTCAGTAGGATTACATACCAGCATATTACCTTCAAGCATAGGTTAACATAGGTAATAACTGAGTAAAAAAAGAATAAATTAATGAATAGATTGTAAAACAATTGCTCCTGGCAAAATAAATAAGTCTAATTTTGCAGACTATTTTTTTTCTTTTGACAAAACAAGTACATCTGTAGTATTGGAATTCTAGAGAAATGTATAGTGGATTATGAGTCTTGTACTAAGAAGATACTCCTGGGCTAGAAAAAAATATGTTAGAAGACATTAGCATATTAGTGGTAACTGAAATTATGGGGAAGGTATTCAGCTGTAACATAGGAAAAGGTATTAGCTATAGAAGTCTAAAACTCTGTGTTGATCACAATTATGCCTAAGTATTATAGATTAATTTTTTACCTTTTAATATGCTTCCTTTGAAGTGGTATGTCTCCAATATTTTCCTAAAATTACTAAAAATAATTTTTTCATCTAAAGTTTAATCTTACCTGTTAAACTGGGCCTATTACTAACTTCAAGTAGCTGAAGTTGTAAGGAACTCACACACTGGGGCCCCACACAGCCATATCACCAGTTTCTGTAACTGTAACTGTTGGAAACTCTTGGGTAACTGTAACTGTTGGAAACCAGAAAATGTTTTTAAAAGTACTACTGAAAGTAAACGAAATCGAATGAGACATCCACATCCAGCCAAAATGAAGTAACTAGAGTCATATTTACCCGCCTGCCTAAAATAACCAATCACTGAACAAAGCATATGGAACAATAGTTTTCAAGCCATTGGTCATCAGTTAAGAAATGAGTGATCCCACAAAGAAATGAAACAAACAAGATGAACCCTACAATTTTCCTATCTTGCTGCCTTGAGAGACTTTACAAATCATGGTGCAGGTGGGAAGAATAGAGGCAGAGTCCAGCAAATTATGTGAATTGAGTAAATGGAGCTAAGGGTTCAAGGAGAATAAGGCAGCTAGGATTTACAAGACACAGTATCAGGGATGAAAGCCTTGCAGATTCTCTCTGGAGGTTTACAGAAGTCTCCCTTGGATAACCTTTTAAGCAGCAAATGCTTCTAAGAAAACTACCCAAGTTTTCTACTCATGAAAAGAGTCATCCAAAATATTAGTGGAAATAGTATCTGGTTGTTACGTATGACATGTTTGTATCTAAGAGAATGAAAAAGCTTATGATTTGTGGAGAGTTGGGTACAATCCTCAGAAAAGTCTTGCCTCAGTGATAGGGATTAATTAGCCGTATGCTAACGTAATTCTATTCCCACCTAACAAATTTTGAAAGCAAGGCTTAAAAGGATCAAACTATTTTCAAGTAACCTCACTGCATGCCACAACAAATCTCAAAACTATATATATAGGAATATGAAAATATCTAGCACCAAGGAAGGTAAAATGCACAATGTATGGCATCCAAGGAAACATCAAATCCAGGAATGCAAAAAATACCAGAAAAGTACAACCAATTAGGAGAGAAAAACCAATCAATTAAAACTGACACAGAACTGATAAAGAAGTTAAAATTAGCAAACAAATACATTAAACAGTTATAACAGTATCCCATATGTTTATAAATTAAGTAGAGACATTGAAGATATAAAAAGGACCGAATTGAACTTCTAGAAATAAAGCTTACAATGCCTGAGATGAAAAATACATAGAATAAGATTAGTGGCAGATTTAATATTGCCTAACAAAAAAGACTGGTGAATTTGAAGACATAGCAATAGAAACTGTCCAAAATGAAAGAAAGAAATAGTTTTAAAAATGAAGAGTACCAGTTAGCTATAAGATGTCATCAGTCAACCTAATAAATGTGACACTTGAGTCTATGAAAGAGAAGAAAATAAAGAGAGAACAGAAAAATATTTGAAAAAATCATAGTTAATTTTTTCATCTGTAAACTAAACTGTAAACAAAGAAATAGAGAAATCTCAAGAAACCCCAACCTCAAGATATGTAAGAAACTATACCAAGGCATATCGTAATGAAATTACTCAAAACCAGTGATACAGAGAAAAATCTTTAGAAGAGCCAGATAAAAATAGACATATAATGTGCAGACGAACAAAGATAAGGTTAACAGCAGATTTCTCATAAGTAACAATGCAAATGAGAAGAGAGCAGAGTAACATATTTAAAGTAATGGGGAGGGAAAGTCATTCTAGCATTTTATACACAGCAAAATATCTTTCAAAATAGGGCAAAATGAAGACTTTTACAGACATACAAAAGTTGAAAATAGTCATCACCAGCAGACCTGCACTACAAGAAATGTTAAATGAAGTCTTTCAGGAAGAAGGACAAAATGACACTAGATAGAAATACAGGTCTCCTGAAGCGAATGATTGGCTCCCAAATGATAATGACATGAAGGAATATGTGATTATTTTCTTATTTTTAAAACACCTTTAAATGACAATTGACTGGTTTTATATATTTATATATATATATATATAACCATATATATATAACCATATATATGACAATATATTGAATAGTTTATAAAATATGAATAAGTAAAAAGTATGACAATAGCATGAAACCAACAGAGAATAAATGTATTATTATCTGGTTTTATACCGTTTTTGAAATGATATAATATCACTTGCATCCAGATTGCAAAGAAGTAAAATGGTCATTATTAGCAGATAACATGCTTATCCATATAGAAAATGTAATTAAGTCTGCAAAGAAGCTCATAAGCTAACAAGTGAGCTTAGTAAGTTTGCATAATATAGCATCAATGTGCTAACAGTGATTGGATGTTGAAGCTAAGAAAACAATGCCTATACAATAGCATCAAAAATGTGAAGTAATTTATACTTCTGTGCCACAAAAGAAAATTAAACTACATTTCTGAGAGAAATTAAAGAAGTCCTGAATAAATCAAGATGTACCTCATTTCTCAGTCAGAAGACTCAATATTGTTAAAGTGCCAATTTTACCCAAATTGATCTAAAGATTCAACACAATCTGAATCAAAATTCCAAGACGCTTTTTCATAACAATTGAAAAGTTTGTTTTAAAACCCACAAGGAAATGGAAAGGACATAGAATAGCCAAAACAACATCGTAAAGGAAGTACAAAGTTAAATGACTTACAATACCTAATTTCAAAATTCATTATAAAGTTACAGTAACCAAAAAAATGAGGCATTGGATCAAAATATATCAATAGATGAATAGAACAAAATAGCGGACAAAAACATAAGCCCACATTTATGAAAACCTGATATTTTTACAATGTTGCAAAGACAAATTATTGAAGAAAGAATAATTTCTTCATGAAAAGGTGCTGTTAAAATTGCATATCTATGTGAAAATAAATAAAATTTCACCATTACCTTGGACAATATGCAAAAATTAACTCAAAATCATAATCCTAAACATAGAATCTAAAATTATAAAACTTCTAGATTTTAGGGGAAGAATACCTTTATGAACTTGGGATTGGCAAAGATTTCTTATGTACAGCACCAAAAGCACAAGAATAAAATAATAAATTGGATTTTATCAAAATGTAAAACTTCTGATCTTCTAAAGACACTGTTAAGGAAATGAAAAGACAGGTCACACATAGGAAGAAAATATTTGTAGGGGATATATCTGATAAAGGACTTGTATCCAGAATATAAATGTTAAAAAAAGAAACTTTCAAAACTCAATTACTAGGTAAATGGATACCCACAAAAAGAAAAGGGCAAAAGATTTGAATAGACAATTCACCAAAGAAGATATACAAATGGCAAATAAGTAGATGAAAAGCTGCTCAACAGCACTGGTCATTTATGAAAGGCAACTTAAAACCACAATGAGATACCACTACACACCTATTTGAATGGCTACAATTAAAATACTGATCATATTAAAAGTTGGCTAGGATGGTAAGAAACTAAAACTCTCATACACTGCTTGTGGGATTATAAAATGGTACGACCACTGTAGAAAATATTTTGCAGTTTCTTAGAGTTAATGCATATTCTATGATCTGGCCATTACACATCTTGTTGTTTTCTCAAACCTAGCAATTTCTGATCGTGACTGCTTTGTTATTGTTAGGTTCCTGGTTGTACATACCTCTATAAAGATCTTCTTTATAAGTCCCCTCGGCTATACCAAAGGAGAATGGCACTTTTCTTATGTTCCCCCAATCTCAGTGTCTCAACTATTTAGTCATTCCCTGGAGACATTATAGTAGACAGATAAAAGAAAGACACTCTTTGGGAGGCCGAGGCGGGCGGATCACGAGGTCAGGAGATCGACACCGTCCTGGCTAACACGGTGAAACCCCGTCTCTACTAAAACTACAAAAAAATTAGCCGGGCGTGGTGGTGCGTGCCTGTAGTCCCAGCTACTCCGGAGGCTAAGACAGGAGAATGGCGTGAACCCGGGAGGTGGAGCTTGCAGTTAGCCGAGATTGCGACACTGAACTCCAGCCTGGGTGACAGAGCGAGACTCTGTCTCAAAAAAAAGAAAAAGAAAAAGAAAAAGAAAAAAAAGACACTAACAAAAAAAACAGCAAAAAAAAAAAAAAAAAAAAAAACCCCAAAACCACAACGATCCAAAGTTACTATTCCTCCCTGTATTTGTTAATAATTATTATAATTCAATTCAGCAAATCTATATTAAATACCCACAAAAGACCATGCACCGGACTAGGTTCTAAAATATAAAGATGATTGGATACAATTTCTGTCCTTGGGGAGCATGTGATTTGTGAATAATTTGAGGATCAGTATATAGAAACTTTTGTAGAAAATAACAAAGTGATCATTCATTGTGTTCTCTGTAATAACCATATATTTCATTCATAGTCTTGATACTTTTAGGTCTAAATATTTTGAATGAATATTTTTCAAATGATATTTCTCTGTCTTAATACTCATTTCAAAGCAATCAGAATGAGGAGAGTTTGAAGAAAAGTGGTGGATAAGCCATACTGAGATAACAGTAAAATTCAAATTCACAAGCAGAGTTATTTTGTTGCATTTTAGGGCAAATTTAAGAGATTTTACCTAACTGAGAGTCAACCATCTACAAGGTTAGCTCATCAACAGTGTCACATTTATTCTCATCAGTAAAAATTATTTGAGGGCCTCTGATGAGCACAGAGCCTCCGTAGAAGTAGGTTACATGGGAATTCCAGTGGTGTGAGGAACAAGGCTGTACCCAAACACGAGATTTTTCTTGATGCCTATTCCAAACACCAAGTGTAATATAAGGAAGTATGGTTCATAAATGGCACAAAATGAAGCAAACTTTATGGTCAAGAGACAATTATCCTAAAGCTTTTAACATAAAGAAAGATAATTCAGTCACAGACTATGTAAAAGTTAAAAAAAAAATTAGTAAACACTTAAAGCCCACTTAAAATTGGGCCCAATTAAACTAATACCTGGAATATCTAAGCTTTTTTGCTCTCAACAGTAAAAACTGTGTAATATCACATTAAAAATATAAAAGAAGTTATAGTCGTCTCTGCATGAACATGGTAAAAACAAGACACAAACATCAGCAATACGAGATCTGCTCCAAAAAAACCCAAATTTGTAGGAATTTTAGAAAGCATGCACCTTTAGATTTAGGTCATTTCCTGCCAAATAATTTATTTGGTTAGGCCTCTTAAGTGCTTCAATATGTTAAGCCATGTGGCCTTCTCCAAATTGTGCTTACACAGTTACTAAAGTGAAAGCTCATATTGAGCTGAAACACCTTAGTTTTTAAATTGTTGAAATTCAAAGATAATATGTAGGAAAATTAAATATGTAACAAAAGTAAACAAATATGTTTATGTAACAAAATTTTGTTTATGTAACAAAATTAAAATGCAATGCTAAATTGTTTTGTATAAGCCTCTTTTCCTAGTCAAACTTCATGTAATCAGCAATCTAAAGTAAATCAGACAAATAATTGACAACTTAAAGTTTCAAACTTGGGGAGTATGTTCATATTCACAAATGTATATTTCAGAAAACTCACGTGAGATTATTAAGTAATGTGACTGTTAAATATTCTTATATATGCAAGTCGTTTCCCAGTCATAATGAGGTTTAAGTATCCTTATATTGCTAACAGCTTTAGAACTGCCTTCAGGACATATAGCCTACAATTCCAAGCATACACAGCATTGACAAATCTCTGATTTGTGTGGGTCCAATTTTTGAAACAATCAAATTCACAAACAATGAGTAAAATGAATGACTAGCTAGAATATTATTTGTATTATTCTGTTTTCATGCTGCTGATAAAGACATACCCCAAACTGGGTAATTTATAAGGAAAAAAAAATGTTTAATGAACTCACAGTTGCACGTGGCTGGGGAGGCTTCACAGTCACGGCAGAAGGCAAAAGGCAAATCTTACATGGCAGCAGGCAAGAGAGAATGAGGGCCAAGCCAAAGTGGAAACTGCTTATAAAACCATCAGATCTAGTGAGACTTATTCACTACCATGAGAACAGTATGGGGGAAACCACCCCATGATTAATTATCTCCCACTGGGTCCCTCCCACAACACATGGGAATTATGGGAGCTACAATTCAAGGTGAGGTTTGGGTGGGGACACAGCCAAACCATGTCGCTATTTTTGTTTCAAGTTGTGAGCAGGAAACTTCCCAACATAGCTATAAAGTTGGTTATGAAGATGGTGCCTAAGCAAGAGCTGTAAGAACACATTGGGGAAAAAAAACATAAACCTTCCAAATAGGATATGTAAGTACATATTGTGGCTAACTGAAATGAAATTTTATAGCCACATCTCAATTAATATGTACTACAGACATGGTGATTCTTTAAAATAGGCCCATCAGTGCCTCCCCATCACTTACAGCAGATAATCTTGGTGTGCAATATCTGTCATCATCTATTTTCTATCTGCCTTTCCAAATATATCTTTAGCCATGCTCTGAGTTCTGAACACTGATATATTTAATGATTCCCTAAATAGATCCATGCTTTTCCATCTCCGGTCTCATCTTTCAAGGACCAGCTTACACATCATCTCTTTTATTAGATTTCCCTAAACTTCCAGCCAGAAGTGGTATTTCTCTCCTCAAAACCACCACTTTTCTGTGACCATATCACATCCTGTGTTGTGATAAACTAGTTATTTCCACATCCCTTGAGGCCAAACCATATTTTGTGCTCTGGTTTACTGGGGGTAGGGGGATCCTTCCCTGAAAAAAAAAATGTGTGCTACTTTTCCACTTTAAGCCACAATATCTTCCACTGTGCCAGGAGCAATGCCTCAGAAAAAACAGAGGCAAATAAATGTTTGTTGCATGAATATATGAAAGAGAAAGGTGACTTACAATGTCCATACAAGGGTTGAAAAGTAACTACGAGATCTCATTTTAACTAAATTCTTTTTCTGCACATCACTACAATTTTCCCAAATATATCTGGTTGAATCTTAATGTGTTGTGTTACCTGATAAAAGATCAAGTGGACAATAAATTTCAGAAGTGCTGAGTTTTAAAATGTTAAGCGGGATTTGTTTTTTTGAAATTTCAGAATATCTGTAATCATACCATAGTGCTTTGTATCTCTTGAAAAAGTGGAATAGAATATTCAGTGTTTACAACATGTTTTGCCACAAAATATTTGGTCTTTCTCAAGAAAACACAATGGGGCTACTCTCTGCTGATTGTATTCTGAGAATCAAAACACAAGTAGGATTAAACTCCCGCTAATTAATTTAGTAATAAGTCTAGAAATAGAAAAAATGAAGTATTAATAGTATACAATTTTATTTATAAGAATAATTTAAGGAAAGGTTGCCACTCATGTTGAATTCTAGGAAAAAAAAAGAAGCACTAGTTTCCTAAAAGAAAAAAAATAGGACCTATTATTATCCACAGATTTAATTGTTTACCCCAAAATTGAGCAAGATCACGGAGCATGATCATTTGTTCAACAGGGAATTCACGTGAAATTTTCTTTATTAACTGGCTGGAATAGGATACTTGAAATATTTTCCTCCCTTAGAGTATATTGGTTTAGGATAAGTAGTCCTCTTTTTAAACTATCACTTTGTTATATATAAAATGAAAGGATCACTTTCTGTCCATCATTTGGCATGTTGTCAAAGATGTGATTATTTTCCTCTCTAATCTAAATAACCTCACACCACGTTCCCTGAAAGGCAACGTCATCATTCAGCTTCATGATTCTCCTTCCAATATCCCCCAACTTCAGCACAAAGGCCTGCAGCTAGCTGCTTTGGTCTCTGAATTTCTAACTTACTTTTTTGGAAATCTGATAATATTTGAAATACCAGTTAAAATCTAGCAATATAATGTTTCTTATGAATGCTTCCCCGCCAAAAATCTAATAACATTGCACAAAAAAAAGACAAAGTAACAATTTTCTTTCTTCAAAACCACTCAGCTATGCAATCTTGAGTTCTTTTAGACCTTCAGAAGGTATGATCAGTATGCATAGGAAAAGTCATGTCTCTTACTTAACTTTGCAAGAGTGCACTGCGAAGCATTAATAGCAGCATTGCTGTGTTAATAAACTTCAGTCAAAATGCTTTGGGAGATAATTTGATTTAAAAAAAGAATTAAAAACACCAAAGCTGAAATATAGCTTTTATAAGCTGCAAGATCAATTCACCATGTGCTTTTTTAATCAACTGAAATATATACATTTAAACAGAAAACACAGATGACTTAACATTCTCCCATATCATGTCAGTCAGCATGACTAGTTTCTCATAATTTTTTTTTAGAAAACTCTCTTGTGCTCTGACTTGTGGGGAAAAAAACTTTCCATGAAAAATGTGTGCTACTTTTCCACTTTTGGCCTTGTATGTGCTTCTTCTCTGCCTTAATTGCAGTATAAATCAACTGTAAAAGAAGATTTACAGTGATTACGCCTCACTTAGAGAGCTGCGAAGATTGATCTGGAAGTGGTATGTTTTTCAAGCCCAGGTCTACTTTTCATCTTAGCTGGTTCTACACTGAATCCCAGGACATGTATGGTGATATTCAAAATGAAATTGATGTGAGAGGAGAAAGTTCTGGTGGGTCACTCTGTTCTCTGTGTTCTCACTGAATATACCTAATCACTTACCCTTCCAAAACACTGGGGCAAAAGACTTTACAAACCATGTGAACTTCAAACTCATTTACTACATTAGGAGAAAAGATGACCATAACTACTGTGTGGATCCTATATATCCTCCCATTTTCTCTTTATGTGATCAACTGGGTGGGATGGCAACAGAAACAGAAATCTTCCTGTTTTGAGTAGATGAATTATTAACACTGCCATCAATAACTTATTAAGGAAGGGCTATATTCAGGTCATTGTAGTAGTTTTTTGAAGAGAGGTTCATCAATCCTTACTTTTATGAAGTTTGTTTTCTTTCTACTGGAAGTTTATTCCTTGATGTGATCCCATCAAAGCAACACACGAACATAGAATTAAGAAACAAGTAGACATAATGTAGTATGTGCTTTCATATCTTTCCTCCTTCAAAAGTTCTGGAACATGTTGAATTTTGGTCTAAGCTCAGTAGCAGGACCTAACTTCCATCCTTTACCATCTGCACCTTTGCCCATACTGTTGGCATTCAGTCAAGTGTCACTCTTATCTAAAAGATGAAATAGCAGGTCTTTTAGCTTTCTTCCTGTTAGATTTCTTTGAAAGAGTCTTTTTTATAACTTAATTGCTTCATTTAAAAAGTGACCTCAGTGATTTCTTGATGAAAAGTAATAAAATCTTTAATAAATTATTAGGACAGCTGTTTGCTAACTTGCCAATATATCTCTTTTAAAAATGGGCTCCTCTTTCCAA
Source organism: Pan troglodytes (assembly GCF_028858775.2). Taxonomy (NCBI): domain Eukaryota; kingdom Metazoa; phylum Chordata; class Mammalia; order Primates; family Hominidae; genus Pan; species Pan troglodytes. The sequence continues at coordinate 42,711,318 of NC_072415.2, read as the reverse complement.
ACAACACTCTTGAAAGATCATGTTTTCCTGTTCAATTGTTCCCTACTTTTATCGTTTTCCTATAGCAGAAATCTCCTGTTGAATAGACAAGTGCCAAAGATTTTCACTCTCAGCTCATATGAGGACTCAGAAAGGAATGTAATCATACTTAAAAAATAAAGTATATTCTCAAATCTAGAAATTAGCTAGTAATTGAAATTATCATCACAGTGTTTTAACTGATGACCATTGAACTCTTTTCCGGCAAACGGCTCATAGAGCATTAATTGCACGTCACATTACAGATCTGCAGAGTTAAGTTCCATCTTGCCCTTGGTACTGTGAGGTCTAAAGCAACTTTGTAAGTGTCTTTCAGAATTAAAAAAAAAAAAAATCATTAAACTGCAGGAGTTCTATTAGGTCTGCTAAAATATGTGCCCCACTGTCCTTTCAAATGTCATTCCCTGACCCTCAAAGCTCTATTACTGAGTTCCTACCGTATTTCAACACTGCTGAGGAGCTCTACCTCCTATGTCTCCCCAGAGCACCTCAAGTATGTTCTTAACACACCCCAGAAAATCATTTCCCACATAAAGCAAATCCAATGAGTTTAGAAAGGGAGGTTGATTCTGATTTCATTTTGTTCTGATCAATGTTTTGCATAAGGGGGACTACCTGGATCTTTTTCTTTTATAGTCCTATAAACATTTTAATTTATTATTTAAAATAACTCATATAACTGCTGGTCACAAAGCAGGAAGCAACAGACACTGGGGTCTACTTGAGGGTGAAGGGTGGGAGAAGGGAGAGGAGCGGGAAAAATAACTATTGGGCACTAGGCTTAGTACCTAGATAACTAAATAATCTGTACAACAAACCCCCATAAGGGAGAAAACGAGTTACAAAACAAAAAAGTTTACCTATATAACAAACCTGCACATGTACCCCTGAACCTAAAATAAAGTTAAAAAAAATAATAATAATTCATAATAGTGACTACACTAATATAAAAATAGAATCCTAATCTAGGAACAAAAAGTAAAATATTTTGTGTCTGGTATCAATCAGTAAATTATATTATGAGATCTAATATCTGCATTACGAAGTTTGCAAGAAGCAAAAAAAGAAAAGTTGATAAAAGTTAATGAAAGATATATTTGAATATATGACTATATGCTGACTTCATACAAACATTCACAGAATTATAAATCTTATTTTTCAAATTTCATTAATTCAA